>NC_134082.1:211244040-211544509 GCF_000715075.1 Nicotiana tabacum | reverse complement strand
CATCCCTAGCTAGAGCAGTCCTAGAGGCCTCCCAAGAGGAAGAGGATGATTCCCCGAGTAGATGATGCAGTCATCCAGTTGGCAGACCCACCGGAGACCTCCTCCAATCAGCCACAGGATACAGCCCACAAGATTGTCCAGGTCAGGCCCAGGTCCCAGCAGCAAAGCAGAAGGCCATAGGGAACCAATCTGAGGTTCCCGAGCATATTGAGGACCCAGGGACCACTCAGGATCCCATGCAGACAGACGGGCCATAGGGAGTCTCTATATCCTTTTCCCTTTTATTTTTGGTGCTTATTTGGTTTAGTTGGCATTAAGGATAATGCCAACTTTCATTTGAGGGGGTAGGCCCTACATTGATTTGTTGGATGATTGTATATATTTGACAGTTTTTATGCTTTCTTTATTTTTCATCTTTGGTATGTATATAATTTTAGCACTTTTTTACATTTTTCGTACTTTTTACTTTGGGCATGTATATAAAGTTTATGTTACATTGTAAATATTCATCCCCTCTATTGTATATTCGAGTAAATCCTCTCTTGTAAATATTCATTTTACTTTCCGCATTTTTCTTTTCCGTAGCTTCTTATTTATGTTCGTAGCTTCTTGTTTTGAAGAGTTGCAATAAGCCTTTGGTTTTCTTAATGTCACGGTTCTTTCCAAAGGTAGAGTTTGTGTGAACCGGGTGGCTCTTCCCAATGATGGATGGCGTGACAACCTTCTTAAGAGTTTGAGTCCATTTTTTTTTTGCTTTTAGTAGTTAGTGGTAAGGGTGCCTCAAGCAAAGCTTCACTTGGGCCTAGCACATTTACCTTTGATCTTATGGTCAAAAACAAAACGTTGTGTTTAGGATGGTGAAAGTCGTGACCTTGAGACTCTTGTGTTGACCGATAATCATCAAGTGGTTTTTCGGGACCATTGTGTGCTCAAATCTTATCTAAGGTCGTTGTGGGGCCCCGACTCTATGTCTTTAGCGATCCCATAGCTTGTGTGGTGAGAAATTGCATTGCAAGTCCAAGTCCCAAGCCATTGGTCTAGAACTTTCCCTGAATATTTGTTAAGGCAAAATCCTAAGTGAATTTAGACTTGAGACATGATTATAGGCTCTCCTTGATCCAAGTGATAGCTCGAACACGTCCATAGCCTACCAAGGATAAAATCCCTAGTCAACCCTTTTGAGCCTTAGACCTTTTTCCTTTAAGAACCATGATACATGCCTTTACCCGTTCTAAAAGATACCCTCTCTTGGCACCGATATTTCCTTAGCACATGGCAAAAGTATAAGTTTGGGGGGAGAGACGAGGATGGAAACAAAATGATAAAAAGGTACAAATGAAGAAAAGGAAAGACAATGAAAAAGAAAGAAAAGCAAAAAGACAAAAAGAATGCTTAATGTAGAATTGAATAAAAAGGGATTCAAGAAAAGCAAAGAATGAAAGGTGTGGAAAATTAAGAAAGAAGAAAAGATTTGAAATGTATAAGAAAGAATGACAGCGTGTCTCTCTAACCCCTTAGAAAGAAGTGAAAAGACTCAAAAAGTCAAGTGAATATGTGCCAAAATGAAACAAAATAAGTACTACGGGAAGATGGAACCTACTTAGACCAAACATTTCCTACCCTGAACCAAAAACCTTCACTATGTCTCCACAAAAGCCCTATATGATCTTGAGTTGAATGAAGCTTACATTAGTGGTGACTCACATAAGGGGCAAGCATATGGTACTTAGAGCCGGACTTGTGACTTTTCCTTGAGAGAGATGAGTGTGTTTCCATTAACCTCGTTCTGAGTGCCACTATCCTAAAGGTGAGGTTTGCTTATGGAGAGTTGAGGATGTGTGAGTTTGGGTTCCATAATGACCAAAATAATAGAAAGAGTTCTTTGATGTGTTGAGTCAACTCTTCATGCTCTTGTGTCACACTTAATCCATGGTGTTTAAAAGAGTAAATGTTGTTAATGATTCATTTGTATTGAGGGCAATTTTTAGTCCCAATTGATGCTAGCTGAGGTCACTTTAGGACAACTGAATTTTCTTGGATTTTCTCTTAAGGGGTGGGTCTTATTTTGTTTGCTTGAGGACAAGCAAAAGCTTAAGTTTGGGGGAGTTGATAACTAGGGATTGATACATTTTATACTCTTTCATGCTTAAGTTTTGATTAAAAATGTGTACAAAATAGTCCCAAAGGCTCACAAGTTGTGCTTGATTGCAGGTTTGATCAACAAGGTGACAAGATGTCAAAGATCAGCTCAAAAAGGAGTGAAACTTGCACAAGTATCAAGACAAGACAAAGCTCAGGCAAAATAGGGCCAGTGCGGCCGCACACCATTCTGTGCGGCCACCACAAATAAGGTTCAGAGAGGCTGCTATTCAGGTAAAAAGGTAATGCGGCTGCACGAGGTTTTGTGCGGTTCGCACTAGGATCAATGCGGCCACACTCGATTTAGTGTGGTCCACAGAGCCAAGGTTCAGAGAGTAGCCAGTTCCAAGTTTGAAGCCCAATGCGGTCCGCGCTCCATTTCATGCGGACCGCAATAGAAGTCATTGCGACCACACTCGATTCTGTGCGGTCCGCATTGCCCGACTTCAGAGAGCCGTTTATTTAAGTTTAGAGCCCTAGTGCGGCCGCACGTGATTCAGTCCCCATTGCCAGTGACCGGTAGAGGTTGCTTTGAGTGTGGAGATCTGGGTCATATCAAGAGGTTTTGTCCTCGCCTTACGAGATGTTCATCCCAGCAGAGGAGTCATCCTTCGGCTTCAGCACCAGTTACTTCACCACCCGCCCTGCCAGCTCGGGGTGAAGGTCAGTCGCCTAGGGTTTGCCCTGGGGGGCCAATCAAGTGGCGGTTATGCCCGTTTTTATGCACTGCCTTCCAAACCAGATGGTATTTCTTTAGATGTTGTGATCACACGTATTATCTCAGTTTGCCATAGGGATGCCTCTGTATTATTTGATCCTAGTTCCACTTTTTCATATGTGTCATCGTATTTTGCTCATTATTTGGATACACCTCGCGATTCTCTTGTTTCATCTATTCATGTATCTACACTGGTGGGCGATACTATTATTATGGATCGTGTATATTAGTCATGTGTGGTAACTATTGGGGGACTAAAGACTAGAGTGGATTTGTTGCTGCTTAATATGGTTGACTTTGATGTGATATTGGCATGGATTGGTTGTCTCCATGTCATGCTATTCTAGACTATCACGCTAAGACGGTGATGTTCGATATGCTGGGAGTGCCACGAATTGAGTGGTTAGGTTCGTCGGATTATGTTCCCAGTAGAGTGATTTCATTCTGGAAGGCCCGGTAGATGGTTGGGAAGGGTTGTCTTTCTTATTTGGCTTTTGTGAGGGACGTCAGTACCGAGACTCCTTCTATTTATTCAGTTCTAGTGGTGAGGGATTTTCTGGATGTGTTTCCTGCAGACCTATCGAGCATGTCGCTTGACAAGGATATTGACTTCGGTATTGATTTGGTGCCGGGTACTCAACCCATTTCTATTCTACCGTATCGTATGGCACCGGACGAGTTAAAGGAATTGAAGGAATAACTTCAGGAACTCCTTGATAAGGGGTTTATTCGGCCTAGTATGTCACCTTGGGGTGCACCAGTTCTACTTGTGAATAAGAAGGATGGCACCATGAGAATGTGCATTGATTACAGGCAGTTGAACAAAGTCACAATCAAGAACAAGTATCTCTTACCTCGTATTGATGATTTATTTGACCAGCTTCAGGGAGCGAGGGTGTTCTCCAAGATTAATTTGAGGTCAGGGTATCACCAGTGGAAGATTAGGGACTTGGACATTCTTAAGACAACTTTCAGGACCCGATATGGTCATTATGAATTCCTTGTGATGTCTTTTGGGCTGACCAATGCCCCAACAACATTCATGCATTTGATGAACAATGTGTTCCAGCCTTATCTCGACTCGTTTGTTATTGTATTCATTGATAATATCCTGGTGTACTCTCGTAGCCGGGAGGAGCATGCCCAGCATTTGCAGATTGTGTTGCAGCGATTGAGGGAGGAGAAGCTTTGAACTAAGTTCTCCTAGTGTGAGTTTTGGCTCAGTTCAGTGGTGTTCTTAGGGCATGTGGTGTCCAGTGAGGGTATTCAGGTGGATCCGAAGAAGATAGAGGCATCCAGATTTGGCCCAGACCGTCCTCAGCTATAGAGATTTGTAGCTTTCTTGGTTTGGCAGGTTATTACCATCGGTTCGTTTAGGATTTCTTGTCTATTGCATTACCCTTGACCAAATTGACCCAAAAGGGTGCTCCTTTCTAGTGGTCGGATAAGTGTGAGGTGAGCTTTTAGAAGCTCAAGACTGTCTTGACCACAGCTTTAGTGTTAGTTATGTCATCAGCTTCTGGATCTTATTCAGTATATTGTGATGCCTCGGATCGGTATCGGGTGTGTTTTGATGTAGGAGGGTAGAGTGATTGCTTATGCTTCACGTCGGTTGAGCCCCATGAGAAGAACTACACTATTCATGATTTGGAGTTGGCTACCCTCTATGGTGTGTCTTGTGAGGTGTTTACTGATCATCGCAGCCTCCAACACTTGTTCAAGCAGAAGGATCTCAATTTGAGGCAGCAGAGATGGTTAGAGTTGCTAAAGGACTATGATATTACCATTTTATACCATCCGGGAAAGGCCAATCTGGTGGCCGATACCTTGAGTAGGAAGGTAGTGAGTATGGTTAGTCTTGCATTCCTGCTTGTTGGGAAGAGACCTCTTGCAGTTGATGTTCAGGCTTTGGCCAATCGGCTTGTGAGATTGGATATTCCGGAGCCCAATCGGGTCCTAGCTTGTGTGGTTTCTCGGTCTTTCTTGTTTGATCATATCAGATAGCGCCAGTATAATGATCCTCATCTGCTTGTCTTCAAGGACAAAGTTTCGCATAATGAAGCTAGAGATGTGACTATTGGTGATGACGGGGTATTAAGGATGCAAGGCCAGATATGTGTGCCCAATATAGATAGGCTTGGGAAGTTGATTCTAGAGGAAGCCCACAGCTCGCAGTATTCCATCCATCTGAGTGTCGCGAAGATGTACCAGGATTTGAGACAACACTATTGGTGGAGGAGGATTGATCAAAACCAACCCTACACCACTATAGAGTGGCAAGAGCGGTCGATGCAACTTTTACCCGAGAAGGTGGGGATCGAATCTACAGGGAGCTAAGATATATTTGGAGTTGGATTCCTATCTAATCTAGCAATGTGTAGTGCTCTTGATTGCACTTTCAATTATTCTTTGTTTATTTGTTATTTCTAATTTAATACTAATGATGCACAAAATAAAGCTAAGTAGATATTTTTGTAAGGTTTTCTAAATTGGTAAAAAGGCACTAGGGAAGTGCCTTACTCCTAGGTGAGTATCTAACGAGATCTAAAACTTAGGGCAATATTGTTATAGTTAGGATCATGATATCGCCAATGCACGTAGCTACTCATTCTATACCTCTCGGTAGTTTGAGTGACTTTTCCCTAATTGGCTTTCTCAAACCCAATTGGGTGTTCAAATTGTGCAAGCAAAGTTGGCTCAAGTCGGGTATTACTATCTCTAGGTTTAACCCTTTAATTGGGGCTATCAATCTCTTGAATGCACCCCAATTCCTCGTTGGCCTGAATTTCCTAGACTTAGTCTCTCTTTCTCAAGAAGAATCTAAGTAAAAAAGGCACAAATCAGTATTTGCAACCACCAATTTAACATTTAAAGCATAAATCAGGCCAAATATCAATCACCCATAAATATTTAAGCGCTAAAATAGAAGACCTATTAAATACCCACACTAGGATTAAGCCACAACCCTAAATAATAGGTTTAGCTACTCATAATTGAAGAAGAAATCATAGATTGGGATGAAATAGAAGCCATAAAATGCAATTACAAGATAAGAATCCAAGATTAATTGTTAAACAAGCTCTAAGATTACTCAAAAAAAGTAAAAATGGCGGTTTCACGTGCTCACCTAAACAAAAGATGACCTAAAAATCTGAAAAAGAAGTATTTATACACATCTAAATTTTTCGGACAAAAATTCCCCTACGGAGGTACTCTGACGGCGAAAAATGGACCGCTGCAGCGTTTGGACTTACCGTGGCCACGTAAAATCAAACGCGGACCGCGGTCTTCAACTTTTAGCTCCAGAATAAGTTCTCTGAATCTCTCGTCCGCTGACCGCGATAAAAGGACGACTGTCGCGGTAGAGACACTGCTGCCGCACAAAAGCATCGCGGGCAGCAGGAACTTGCAATCCCAAAAATGCAGCTCTCCAAACCTTGCCACTGCGAACCACGAGATCAAGACCGCCTCAGTGGTGGACCCTCTGCGTCCGCGATTGATTTTCCGCTGTCAGCGCTCAGTTGACTTAGCTTTGACTTGCGCAGGCTTCACTCCTTTTTTTAGCTGGTTTTGACTTTTTTGTCTCTTTTTGACCAAACACTGCAAACAAGCACAATAAGTTAGCTTTTGGAAATACTTGTACACACTTTTAATCCAAAACTTAAGCAAAAAAGGAGCATAAAATATACTAGAATCCCTAGTTATCAACTCTCCCAAACTTAAGCTTTTGTCTGTCCTCAAGCAAACAAAGTAATTCCCACCTCCTCAAGATACAAGAAAGAAAAATTCAGTTGTCCTAAATTATCAAGGAAACTCTTTCTGTTACATTGGTCGTTGTGGAACCCAAACTCATACTCCTCAACTTTCTATAAGAAAACCTCACTTTTTAATTGTAGCACTCAGAACGAGGATTGTGGAAAACAGACTCATCTCTCTCAAAGGAAGGTCACAAGTCTGACTCTAAGTACCATAAGCTTGCCCCTTAAGTGAGTCACCACTAGTGTAAGCTCACTCAAATCAAGATCATATAGGGCTTTTGCGGGACTGTAATGAAGGCTTTTGGTTCAAGGTATGATATATTGGTCTATGAAGGTTTCATCTTTCCTTAATCACTTCATTTTCTTCATTTTGGCTCACATTTTCTTGACTCTTTGAGTCATTTACTTCTTCCTTTGGGGTTAGAGAGACACATTGTCACTCTTTCTTGTTCATTTCAATTCTTTTTCTCCTTTCTAATATATCCAAGCCTTTCATCTTTTGCTTTTATTGAATCCCTTCATTTCTTCTACATTGTTCACTTTCTTTTTGATTTTTTTTTGGCTTTTTCTTACTTTTTTTGTTTTCCTTTCCTTTTCTTCATTTTGTATCTTTTATAACTTTTTTATTCCTCGTCTCCCCCCCCAAACTTATGTTTTTGCCTTGTGTTAAGGAAAGATCGGGTGCCAAGAAAGGATCATTTTAGAATGGATAAAGGCTTGTATCATGGTTATTGAAAGAATAAGATCTATTGCTCAACAGGGTTGACTAGGGATATCATTCTTGGTGGGATATGGATGTTTTTAAGTCTCAATTTGGATCAAGGAGAGCCTATAATCATTTCTCAAGTCGAGCTACACTTAGGATTTCGCCTAGACAAACATTCAGGGCAAGTTCTAGACTTTTGGCACGGGACTTGGACTTGCAAATCAAAACCTCACCACACAAGCTATATGATTGCTAAAGAGACAGAGTCGAGGTCCCACAACAACCTTAGCTAAGATTTAAGCACACACATGGTTCCAAGGAACCACTCGTTGATTGTTTAGTCAACACAAGAGTCTCAAGGTCACACTATCATCATCCTATACACAACAATTTGTTTTTAACCATAAGGTTAAAGGTAAATTTGTCAGGCCCAAGTGAAGCTTTGTCTGAGGCACCATTGCTCACTAACTACTATTTACATAAAAACGAAAAGAAAAACAGACTCAAACCCTTAAGAAGGTTGTCATGTCATCCATCATCGGGAAGAGCCACCCGATTCACACGAACTCCACATTTGGAAAGAAACGTGGCATTAAAAAAATCAAAGGCCTATTGATCGCAAAAAACTTGTAAAATAAAAAGCTATGAACCACAAAAAAGAAGCTACTAAATGACATAAGAAGCTATACTATTAAGGAAAGTTTCAAAATAAAATATGAAGTAAAATGTGGAAAGTAAACTAAATATGTACAATATGGGATTTAGATGAATATACATAAGAGGGAATGAATATATACATGAGAGAGTAACTTTATATACATACCATGATTGAAAATATAACGAAAAGTAAAATAAATGGTAAAGTTATATACATACCAAAAGTGAAAAATAAGCATAAAGAAAAAAAATAGTATCATCATTACAGACCAACTACCCTCAATTCCTTCACAGACTCCTTCGAGGCTCGAGTCTTTGTTAGCTTCTTTGTCTGCTTGCTCAGCTCCTTTAGTGTTCTTCCTTGATCTGCAAGAGCATCCATGATAATCTTTTGGTTCTCCAGGAGCTTTTTCTGGTTGTCCAGAAGCTCCTTGAGAGACTTCTCTACTAAAGCTGGGACCTGGGCTTGTGCGGGCACTGACTGGGCTGCCACTGAACTAGATAGCACAGACACCTTAGAAGTTCTGCCTGCATCCAGTTGTTGATGCTGGAGAGTGTTGGCTCAACCTGTGAGCAGTCAATGGGTATGCTGAGGAGGATGAAATTTATGAAGGCATAGAAGTAGATGGTCCGGAGGCAGGATCTGGTATGGCAGTGGGAGGCTCTAAGATTAATTGTTAAACAAGCTCTAAGATTACTTAAAAAAGTAAAAACGGCGGTTTCAAGTGCTCAGCTAAATAGTAGATGACCTAAAAATCTAAAAAAGAAGTATTTATACACAGTTAAATTTTTGGACAAAAATGCCCCTACGGAGGTACCGGTGACAGCGGAAAATGGACCGTTGCAGCGCTTGGACTTACCGCGACCGTGTAAAATCAAGCGCGGACCGCGGTCTTCAACTTTTAGCTTCAGAATAAGTTCTCTGAATCTCTCCTCTGCTGACCGCGATAAAAGGACCTCTGCCACGGTAAAGACACTTTTGTAGCACAAAAGCACCACGAGCAGCGGTAACTTGCAATTCCAAAAATGTAGCTCTCTGAACCATGCCACCGCGAACCACGAGATCAAGACCGTCTCAGTAGTGGACCCTCCGCATCCACGATTGATTTTCCACTGTCAGCGCTCAGTTGACTCAGCTTTTACTTGTGCAGGTTTCACTCCTTTTTTTAGTTGGTTTTGACTTTCTTGTATTTTTTTGACCAAACACTGCAAACAAGCACAATAAGTTAGTTTTTGGGAATACTTGTACACACTTTTAATCCAAAACTTAATAAAAAAAGAGTATAAAATAGAATAGAATCCCTAGTTATCAAGGATGAAGAAAGATATAGTTGGGTTTGTAGCTTGGTGTCTCAATTGTCAGTAGGTGATATATGAGCATCAGAGGCCGGGTGGTTTGCTTTAGCAGATAGAGATTCCAGAGTGGAAGTGGGAGCAGATCACCATGGATTTCGTAGTTGGGATCCCACGGACTTCGAGGAAGTTTGATGCTATTTGGATGATTGTGGATCGGCTAACCAAGTTCGCGCACTTCATTCCTGTGAGCACCACCTATTCTTCAGAGCGGTTGGCTGATATTTACATCAGAGAGATTGTTCGCTTTCGTGGAGTGCCTGTTTCTATCATTTTAGACAGAGGCGCAGTTTACATCGTAGTTCTAGAGGGTCGTGCAGCGAGAGTTGGACACTCAGGTTGAGTTGAGCACAATATTTCACCCTCAGACGGATGGACAGTCCGAGCACACTATTCAGATATTGGAGGACATGCTACGCGCTTGTGTCATTGATTTTGGGGGTTCATAGGACCAATTTCTGCCACTCACAGAGTTTTCTTACAAAAACAATTATCAGTCGAGTATTCAGATGGCTCCGTATGAGGCTTTATATGGGAGGCGGTGTAGTTCTCGGCTTTTTTGGCATAGACTTAGTTCAGGATGCATTGGATAAGGTGAAATTGATTCAGGAGCGGCTTCGCACGACGCAGTCAAGACAAAAGAGTTATGCCGACAGAAAGGTCTGTGATGTGTCTTACATGGTGGGGGAGAAGGTTTTGCTGAAGGTTTCACCTATGAAGGGTGTTATGAGATTTGAAAAGAAGGGCAAGTTGAGTCCTCAATTTATTGGGTCGTTTGAGGTGCTTTGGAGGATTGGGGAGGTGGCCTATAAGCTTGCTTTGCCACCTAGCCTATCAGGTGTGCATCCAGTATTTCATATTTCTATGCTCCGGATGTATATCGGTGATCCGTCTCATATTTTGGATTTTAGCACGGTTCAGTTGGATGGTGATTTGACTTATGATGTGGAGCCGGTGGCTATTTTGGAGCATCAGGTCCGGAAGTTGAGATCAAAGGATATAGCTTCAGTAAAAGTGCAGTAGAGAGGTCAGCCCATAGAGGAGGCTACTTGGGAGACCGAGCAGGAGATGCGGAGCAGATACCCATACCTATTTGAGACTTTAGGTATGTTTCTAGACCCGTTCGAGGACGAACGCTTGTTTAAGAGGGGGAGGATGTAACGACCCAGTTGGTCGTTTTGAGAGTTATAGCCCCGTTTCCTCCATTTTCTACTTCTTTTGTGTTCTTCAGCTGTATTTTGACTTACCGTTAGTTGGTTCAGGGTCCGGAGTGATTTTGGAGTGAATTGAGATAATTAGTCTCTTATGAGAAGGTTTAAGTTGGAAGAGTTGACCGGATGTTGATTTATGTGTAAACGACCTCGGATTTGAATTTTGATGGTTCTGTTAGTTCCATTAGGTGATTTTGGACTTAGGAGCGCGTCTAGAATGTGATTTGGAGGTCCGTAGTAGAATTAAGTTTGAATTGGCAAAAATTAGAATTTTGGCCACTTTGGTCAGCAATGAAAATTTTGATATCGGGGTCGGATTGGATTTCTGGAAGTTGGAGTAGGTCCGTGGTGTTTGTGTGCAAAGTTTGAGGTCATTCAGGTGTGTTTTGGTGGGTTTCGACATCGTTTGTGGAATTCAGAAGTTTAGAGGTTCTTAAGGTTGAATACGAGGGTATTTTGGCATTTTGATGTTATTTTGAGTAATCTGAAAGCTCGACTAAGTTTGTATGATGTTGTTGGATATGTTGGTATGTTTGGTTGAGGTCCCGAGGGCCTCGGGGTGATTTTGGATAGTGATCGGAGTGTTTGGAGTTGGAAAAATGCAGCTGAAGCTGTTGTTGCTGGTGTTTCTGCACCTACGGAGTGGGAACGGCAGGTGCGAGGTTGCAGAAGCGGATTTTGAGGCGCAGGCGCGCAGTTGGATCGTAGGTGCGGCTTGGTCCCCACATCTGCGATGACCGCAGATGCGGTCAGGTGGTCGCAGAAGCGGAGTCTGTTTTTTTTAATGAAATTCCGCAGAAACGGAGCCCTCTTTGCAAATGCGGTTCCGCAGGTGCGGAAATAGGACCGCAACTGCGGTTTTGCTGGGCAGAAAAACCCCAGCTCGAGGTCTGGTTCTCCATTTTCAATTTTGGACTTGAGGAACTCGGGAGAGAGGCGATTTTTCGAAGGATTTCAAGGAGCAACGTTAGGGTAAGTGATTCTAACCCATAGTGGTACAAATTTCATGAATCTATGGCTTTATTCATCATCTAATTAGGGATTTGAGCTAGAAATTTGGGGATTTAGGGCTTGAGAATGGAGAGTGAATTTTGAGGATTTGAGTGACCAAATGAGGTCGAATTTTGATAAATTTGGTATGGTTAGACCCGTAAGTGAATGGATTTTTGGGTTTTGTAACTTTTGTCGGATTTCGAGACGTGGGCCCAGGGGTTGGGTTTGAGCTGATTTCGTATTTTGGCTATGAATTGGGTTTTTTCTTGTGAAATTGATTCCTTTAGCCTATATTGATCGTATTATATTGCTTGTGGCTAGATTCGGGGCGTTTGGAGGCCGAGTCGAGAGGCAAGGGCATTGTGGAGTAGGATTTTTGCTCGGTTGAGGTAAGTAATGCTTTCAAACTTGGTTTTGAGGGTTTGAAACCCGAACTACGCGTTATATGGTTAGTATTGAGGTGACGCACATGCCAAGTGACGGGCGTGCGGGCGTGCACTGTGAGAATCGTGACTTGGTTCATTCCATGGCATCGTTTAATGACTCATTTTTGTTGATATCCGTGTTTCCATTATGTGATAAAGTAATTGAGCTGTAAACATGCTAGATATCATGTTAGGGCTTCATGCCAATACTATTGGGACCCCTAGTGGTCGTTTCTGGTTGTCACCTTACTGATTTCACTGTTATTTTGTACTCAGTCATATCATGCACTTCATATCATATCTCAGTTTCAGTTGTTATTATTGGCATAGCATATCATTATTTCCGGGCTAGTTTTTATTACATTGTGAGCCCGTAGGTGAGACTGGAGAGTGATGACTGAGTGAGGTCGAGAGCCTGATTATGAGTGATGGTTATGGGATCGGGTTGCACATCGCAATGGTTATATTGATTTATGATAGCGCTTGGGATGTAGGAGCCCTTCCAGAGTCCACACCCCCAGTGAACGTGGATGATATTATTGAGGGATGGATTTTCCGGACATGGATTTGTCCGAAGTATCGATATATGAAGATGGATTTCTCCACAGGGTTGGATTACCCTTTTTCCTCGGTACCGGGTGACTTACAATTAGTGTTGTATATGTTCCGGGATGAATTTCCCTAGGCCGAATGGCCATATACGGTGCTGAGTGGTTGGGTGTTTATATATACCTGGAGATGGATTTCTCCACAGCGTTGGTTGCCCTTTTTTCCTCGGTACTAAGTGATTTACAGTCATTGTTGTATATGTTCCGTGATGGATTTCCCTGGGTCGGATGGTCATATTCAGTACCTAGTGATTGAGCACTTGAGAGTGGGAGTACATTGTGCATTTCATATAGTTGGTACATTGGCATGTAGAGGTATTTGAATTATATATCTTAAACTGTTCAGATCTGTATTTACCATATTGCTTTGAGATGTCTATCTAACTGAAAGCATGTCTACGTTTATGTACGTTGACTCTATTATATCTGTTGAGGTTGAGTTCGTCACTACCTTTCAGTCTACAGTTTGGACTTGTTACTTACTGAGTTGGTATATTCACGTTACACCTTGCACCTTGTGTACAGATCCAGGCACTTTTGGTCCCAGTGGTAGTCGTTGATCGAGGCTGCAGGCTTAGGAGACTATTGAGGTATCTGCACGGTGTCCGCAGGCCTTAACTCTCCTTCTTTATATCTAGATGTATTTTAGTCTGTTTTCTTTAAAACATTGTAATAGACTATGTTCTTCTTTAGACGCTCATGAAATGAGTGACACCCCGGTTTTGGACAGTTGTATCGAAATTTGAATTTTATTTTGTTTTTCAAAAATGTTCCTTAATGAATTGTCGCTTTCGTGTTTATTGTTTAAAAATACTTATGCGGTGTTGGATTATTGAGTTGAAGCTGGCCTAGTTCCACAATAGGCGCCATCACGACGGGTCAGGTTTTGGATTGTAACAAAAAATATTCATCATGAGTTGAATAATTGGCAAATAAAAAATTCTTTACGCCCATTTTGTATTATGCTATTAGATGCTATAGTGTAAAGAAGATAGTCTCTACATGTAAAGGAAGTACCTTGCCGATATTCTCTACGTGTTAAAGAACTACCCTACCCTACCCTGCTTTGCAAAGTTTCATTGTCATTACATTCCACTTTGTAGAAACTTCCCCTCAATCTCAACTATTTGGATTCAACTTTGCCATAAAAGATTTCGTCTATCCACATGAGTGAGGTAATTTTTATAAGTAAAATACAAAAATTATCGAAGAAATATGTCAAATGCAAATTTAGCACGGTGTGAAGACTTCGAAATATGATTTTATTTTCTTCCAAACAAGAGACAAGTTGTACGAAAAGAAGATTAATGAAATCACTTGAAGAGCAAAAGGAAATTCTATCAGAATTTAGTATCTCCAAAGAGTAAGAAGATCATATCTGCATGTTGATGAATTACCCAATCCAAGTAATCTCCATCCTGAGTTAGCAAATTTTCATTGACAAGATTTATAATCCATAAATAGAACATGATCACCGAATAATTATGCTAGATGCAACTTTAGCATAGCGGTTGCCTAAAGGAACTCATTCTATTTCTCTTTCAAATAATATGAAAATCAGACGGAAAAAAAAGTGAGGAGCAAAAGTCACCCTGGAAGATCAATAGGAGACTAATAGAATTTAGTAATTCCAAAGAGCAAAGATGACCATACCTATATGTATGTTACCTCAAATATAAACTCACAATAAGCAGACATACACATGTGCATACTAAGTTATGCAGAAGCACAACTGCAAGTACACATGACATATTTGTACGAGAAGCTAATTTGCGTTTTGATTGATCTCTCAAGAAGGGAATGCCTAACAAGTGCAGAGTCAGAGATCTCATACTGCAAATAAAATGTAAAAGACTAAGTCTAAATGTGAATCCTTTTCTTTTCTTTATTAAAGGGATTTTTTGAAATCATAATTTGTATATAATTATAGGAAAACTGCCTAAGAACTTACTTTCAAAGAATTGAGATGGATAAATTAAAGAAACAATATTAAAAAATCATACTCTTTCATCAAAATTACAATTCAAAAATTTTTTGTCTGAAAAAGAACACATAACACGACATATAAAATCAAATTAGTCATATGAATTATAGAACTTACAGGCGCAAGAAGACTAAAGCTTCTGATATGGAAGCTCAGAATTTAATTGTCTCTTGGCGACTCCTTTTAGCCGATCCAATCAAACCATCCTCAAAACTAATTGTATTTTGGAAATATACATGCTGGAAAGCATGAAATTTTCTAAAGCAATGAGCAGAGAGTATCAACAGCTTTTTCCCGATAAGTATCAACAGGTTTAGCATCTTCTTACATGCTAAATACGATAAAACAACTGACAAATCCGACAAATAGAATGTTAAATACCAAGAACAAAATGTCATCTTATCTGTTAAGCACATTTGTTGCTCTCATCTAATCAGAGTTGACTCGAATCTAAAGAAAAGCCAATTTACCAAATAAAATAACCAACAAAAAATAAAAAGAAAATAATTTGTATGAAAGACAGTTTAAGGACTATACCAGTCTACAAAAACACACTTTTGTTTATAGTGTGAGAGGAATCATGTGAGAGTTCATGAAAATTGTTCTCACTTTGATAAGAGTGAGTCTTGAAGGCCTTAAAAAACTCAAATGAAATGCCTATGACACACCATATCTCTTTTATTATATATCCTCATATATGGATAAACTTTTCCACAGCCAACAGTGCGGGTAAAGTCTTACCCGCACTGTGTGTTTACACGACGGCTTTGGTGGCACAGAAACAAGAAAGTGCTATCGATTTGACGTTACTATTAGCATGACGAAGATGTAGAATTATTAAGTATTTTAGTAGAGTATTAATATATTTAATATATCTCAAAACTAGTTAATTATAGTTAATTACTAATAATACTAGTTAAATAAATTAACATGTGTTGATTGTTTAATGGCCGGATATAAATACTTAGTGCGGGTAAGTGTTTGTTGTATAAATGTTATTGTTATTAAGTAGTTTTCTTAATGTTATGTTAAAATCTTAAACCGCAAATATAGATGATCAGGGTGAAATAAAACACTTGTTAAATTGAAATATTTAAGGTAATCTATTTGTAGCCGAAAATTGGACAAAAAATGCAACTTTTACAATTTTCAAGAAGGTGGTTTACTTTATTGTATCACAGAAGTAGTGCATTTTTAGAAAACTTGGATTTCATACCTAATATAGAGTCCTTTTGCTCATGGAAAGCTATCTAATGACTTTCAAACTTTTCCCAATAATATAGTAGCAAATCTTTATGTAAGAATGATTAATGATAAAAGTATTATAGACCGGTTAATTAGATGCTATATATGTACACAACAAAGAGAAGAGTTTGCAAACTGTAATTATCATTCATCAGAAATAGAAGATGGAAAGTCCTTGAGATTACTGGCAATTCTAATCATTCTTTTTGCTGTTGTATCAGGTTTTTACATTAATTTTTTTCTTTTTACCTAAAGTAGAGTTTTCTGTTAGATTTAATTTGTTCTTATCCTCAATTTCTTTTACTTAGTTATAAAGGAGATTGGAATCCAAAACCAAACAAGTGGTCGGGAGGCTGCCGAATTTTAAATCATATACAGTCAAATCTTTTTATAACAGTCATTCTTTATAATAATATCTTTATTATAATGACCAAATTTGTTTTGAAACCATTTCAGGTTATCTTATATTACATGTTTTCTATAACAACATTTTGTTATAGTAAAAAAGCAAACGGAGCAAATAATGTTATTATAGAGAGATTTGATTGTTACTGCAGTTCAAATTGTAGCCCTTCCCCTCACGCCCAGACCTGCAACTGGAGCATGGACAATATAAATGGGGGTCCAACATCGGTAACAATAAATTGGGATGGGCCTAACTCAATCCCAAAAACTAGCTTATAAGGTGAGGATTGGCCAATACCATATAAGGAGACCAAGACACTCATTACCCACCGATGTGGGACACAACTCAACATATATTGCTTTTTTTCGTCTTCTTGAACTGAGGGTCTATCAAAAACAACCTCTCTACCCCCTCGGAGTAGGGGTAAGGTCTGCGTACACTCTATCCTCCCCAGACCCCACTAGTAAAATTTCACTAGGTCGTCGTTGTTTGTTATGTTTGTATTTTTCTCCATTTTTCACATTCAAAGATGAGAAACTTATTTTAATTATGTGGATGCAGATGTCTATGGAATCAAAACATGCAGAGTTGATATAGGATTTTAAATATGCACAATAGGACCAAGAGATGGATGCTTTCGAAAATGTGTGGAAGGAACAGGACGTGCTGTCACTGAAGGAACTTGTATAATTAATGAACTTGGTGTAAGAACCTGCAAATGTGTTTTTTATTGTGCCTCAAAACCCACTATACATATTTCTATCCCTTAGATTTATTTATTTATTTTTTAAATTAAGTTCCATTGGAAGTAGTATTTGTTATAGTTGTAGCTCTATAGTCAGTTGCAATAAATTACCAAAAAATAATGAGCATCTAATGTTTTCATTCATAGAGTTATCTTTCTTGAATTAATATATTGATCTTTCTTCTAATTAATATCACCCTGCCTCTCTTTTTTATAACGTTGGGTAGGATTTTGTTTCATTTTCTTTATCTTCTCTCAATTTTGCCCAAATTTTCAGTCTCTTTTTATTCGTCTTTTTCCTCTCTTTTTTTGTGTATTTGTTGGATTCTCTTCAGACTTTTCATAGATATATTGTTAATTACTTCCTGCAAATGACAGAAACGAAAACAATTGTAGTTTCTTCCTTGAATCGTTTACACAACTTATTAGAGTCATTTATTTAGCAATTAAAAAAAAATAAGTGTCTTAATTTTCATGATGCGAGCAAACAAAACAAACACAATCTCTAGATTTAAGATTGAATTAATCATTGGTTCATGCTTATAAAATTGGTTGTAACTGCTTTCTAGGGGCTCTTTTCACTGCTTCACGTTGTTTTCTAAGC
The DNA here is from genome assembly GCF_000715075.1 of Nicotiana tabacum. Taxonomy (NCBI): domain Eukaryota; kingdom Viridiplantae; phylum Streptophyta; class Magnoliopsida; order Solanales; family Solanaceae; genus Nicotiana; species Nicotiana tabacum. The sequence continues at coordinate 211,526,957 of NC_134082.1, read as the reverse complement.
AAACCTATAAGAGGAAAAATGATTGTTGTAGCTCCTATCTTTTGAAATGGAGAGCAAAATCCAATATCACCAATGCTTCCATAAATATATCAAGAAGATGACATAGCTTTCAACCAAAGCATAGTCTTTTCTCTTTTGAAAAATGCCTCATGTGGCATGAATAGATAGGAGGAAAACTTAATAGTTAGAAAAGCATATATAATTGTTCTTTCGGGGACATTCGATAAAAAGAAAAGCATATTTAATTGCGGTTGTAACATCACATTAGTAAAAGCAAGCAGAGGTAAAGAAATTTTTTGTGATATATCCAATATTTAGCTTGATCACTATTTCTTCGTTTTGGAATATTTCAACAAAAAAATTTAAATGTGAATATGAGTAACATCAACTATGATGGCAAATATTTCATGTCTTAAAGTTTCTGCCATGTTTTCAGTAATTATAGCCTCCCAAATCCAAATCTAAAAATCTCGGTGAACAAGCACATTAGCTTATAATGAGAAGAGCCTACCTGCATAAATGCATTGAATTGTTTAATTAGATGAGAAAAACAATCCATAACTCTATAAATGAAATAGCTAGCGTAGAGTGAAATCTTTTCAATGGTCACGCTTACAAACGGACAATTATGAACTTAGTATTTAAACCACATCTCAGAAAATTCCTCCTAGTTTTTCTTTTATGATATCTTGGTTTATAGTGGTACATGGGAACAACATCTAGAACACCTAGCAGTTGTTCTTCGTCTACTGCGGGAGATCAGTTAGTCGCTAAACAATCCAAATGTCTGTTTGGACAACAGAGGATTGATTGCTTGGGCCATGCCATATCTTCTCAAGGATTGGCTGTAGACCCTGCCAAAATTGAGGTGATCAAGAATTGGCCAGTTCCCAGGTCTATCAAAGAAGTGCGTAGTTTCTTGGGACTTGCTGGGTATTACCGGCGTTTCGTTCGTCAATATGCATCGGTGGCTGGTCCGTTAACGGATTTGTTGAAAAAGGATGCCATTGGTTGGACTGAACGACAACAACACGCATTTGAGGCCTTGAAAAGTGCCCTTGGATCTGCTCCAGTCTCATCTTTGCCCGATTTCTCTAAAGAATTTCATGTGGAAACAGATGCTTCAGGTATAGGGGCTGGTGCAGTATTATAACAACAAGGCCACCCAATTGCCTATTTTAGTCAAAAGTTGCGTCAGCGTATGCAGAAAGCCTCAGCTTACCACAGAGAGATGTTCGCAATTGCACAGGCTGTTAGTAAATGGCGTCAATATTCGTTGGGTCGCCGTTTTGTCATTCACACAGATCAGCAGTCCCTTAAGAATTTAACAGAGCAGGTTATTCAGACCGCAACAAAAATGGTTGACTAAATAGGTTGGTTATGATTTTACCATTTTGTACAAGCCCGGGAAGACCAATTTAGCAGCTGATGCTTTATCTCGGACCCCTGCAGCTTCCTTTCATGCCATTTCTGGTCGCACCTTTGATTTAATAGCGGATTTACGGCAAGCAAATGCGAATCATCCTGAGTTGTTGGCTTGGAAACAGAGTATTCATGAGGAGGCAGAGACTCCTTCTGCTTTCCTCTTTAAAGATGGTCTTCTGTTGTATAACGGTAGATTGGTTATTCCTTCCGATTCCCCTCTTCGCATTCAATTGCTCAAGGAGCTTCATTCTTCGCCGGTTGGTGGTCACGCTGGGATATCCCGAACTTTCCAAAGAGTAGCTTCTAATTTTTTTTTGGAAGGGTTTACGACAAGATGTCAAAACCTTTGTTGCTTCTTGCAAGACCTGCCAACAGATGAAGGTATTTAGACATTTCGGTTTGGTATTTTCGGTATTCGGTTTTTTAAAATGCTATACCAATATTGTACATAATTAAATTCGGTATGGTTTGGTTTTTCTCCTTTCGGTTTCGGTTTATTTGGTTTGGTAACTTCGGTTTATTCGGTTTGAATACTAACTAGTGTTGATCATAGACTGTAATATTCTTAATTAAAGTACTTAAAAACACAAAATTAAAATTTTTTGTTGACAAAAGTTTTGTCCAAAACCGTCAAATATCAACCCAAAGAGAGAAAACTATACATAAAGGAATAAATTTGATCATTAGAAATGTGTTGTTACTAGCTAAGAGCTAATTGATAAACTTAGAGAATAAAAGAAAGTAAAATTTTAGATTTTTCATATTTATGTTATAATTAATAATATGTATATTGTGTAATATAATATATATTTCGGTACGGTATAAAATACCAAATACCATACTGAATACCAAAATATCAAATACAAAAATTTTCGATTTCGGTACGGTAATTCGGTATTTACCAAATTATGCATGGCTCTAGTTTAATCTATAGCCTCTTAAGGATATTTCCTATCTTGTAGCGCAAATACGTATTCAACGTATTCGTCTTCTCTGCGACTTAATTTTGCTGCAATAACTTTTAAATCTCACTTGGACCATAGAAAAAGAAGAAAAAAAAGTAACTCTAACCTCATAGAAGTAGTTCTGGCAGTGAGATCCCTAAGTGTGACATATGAATCTCTTCCTCTTAAAAAACTATCAACCTTTAATGGATGAACTGAAGAGGCCTGAACACAAGTCATGCCATATAAATATGGTTGAATCAGGGTAGGGTAGGATGTACGCAGCCTTACCCATACCCCTGGAAGTCATGTAATGTAAATATGGTTTAATATTGTATCACATTGACTTCAGAAATTAAGGTTCCAACTAACAATCTTGCGTCCATACCAGTGATTTTAAAATATTCACTTGGATGTTGAAAAAGGAATAAATACTACTCCATATGGCTAATGACACAAATAGTGGCATTGTCAAATGCAAAAATAAAGAGGTCAAACACAGGAATTTTCTTTTACAAATTATAAACTCTGAAGAAGACATCTTAGAGTTTCTTCCCCTGTTATCCCTTCAAATTTTTATCTTTCATCTTCAATGTACCATATGACTGTTTGAGAATTTCTCTAATATGTCAATATAACTCCATGGTATTTCACAGTTGTCATCTCCAATTCCAATTGAAATCAAGTGAGATTCTAAAGTCTAGTGTTATATTTTTCATAAAGTAATGGGTATTATTTTTTTCATAATTAGCACAGAGTACCAGACATGAAATTTGTTACTTTCCTTCTGCTTTCATGTAAAGAAAAAAACAATTTATTTCTTCCTCTACTAAGCAGTCAAATCTTTCACGAAACTCCAGTAAATCGCATTGGTCTCACTACAACAAAGAATTACAGAACAAAGAAATCAAAAGAATGACAGCAAAGCTTAATTACTGAAAATACCGAGACCTTACCCTCATCTCAGTATCCGTTTCTTCCGCAGTCTCTTCATCCTCACCATGTATTCCATCATAGAGTCCTCAACATCAGAAGCCAAAAACATATTGAAGTTTACTTTCTGTCAGTAGGCCAAGTAAGTCCGTTGACAAAAGGTTGTCTCAATCTAACTACAACAACAACAACAACAACCCAGTATGATCCCACTTAGTGGGATCTGGGTAGGGTAGTGTATACGCAGACCTTACCCCTACCCTGATGTAGAGAGGCTGTTTCCAAATAGACCCCCGGCATCCTTCCCTCCAAGAACTTTCCACCTTGCTCTTGGGGAGACTCGAACTCACAACCTCTTGGTTGGAAGTGGAGGTTGCTTACCGTCAGAGCAACCCCTCTTGACTCTATCTTACTATCTAACTATCATCATCAAATTACATATATTACGAAATTACAGTTTTTAATACAGGATAAACCACATATCGTATTAAACAGCATGATGTATAACATAATTTAGAAAAAGTAAAAAACTTACCTCTCATTGGCTGGTACATATCTTCTCATGAATGTTAGGATGAATTTATGCCACGATATGGAACTCATCTCTTTCACTTTCTTTCATGTTACTGAATCTCTTGGTAGTGTCTTACCAACAGAGATTACTCCGAAGGCATGCCAAGAAACCGGTTCTACGATGGGCTGGTGAACACAATGATGAAATTTAAATTAAATCTCACATGATCGTGCACTCTTCAAGCCTTCCATCTTGAGCCCATAACATGATGTCTCAATGTTCAACTATATTCCAATCCCTGCAAACATATTTAGATGCTTCCTAATCAAAATTAAAACAAACGTTGACAGTATAAAAGTAGTAATAAGCGATAATACAACAACAACATACCCAGTATAATACCACGGGTGGGGTCTGGAGAGGGTAGTGAGTACGCAAACCTTACCCTTACCTGGAGAGGTAGAGAGGTTGTATCCGAAAGACCCTCGGGTCAGGAAAAGATGGAAAGGAAGAATGGGGGAGAAGAAGAAGAGGAAAAAGGGGGGGGGGGGGGGGAGAAAGGCGATAAGCAAAGAGGAGAAAAACTAGCATCAAATAGTAACCAACAGAGAGCAACAATATCCAGTAAAAGGGAAGAAAAAGTAGCATCAAACAGTAACAATCAGAGTATCCCAGTAGCAATTTACAAAAACAAAGGATGTGGTTGCAAAATACCAGATACAATAACAAACTAGACGGAAGTAACTTTCAACCCACAACAAGAATATTACTAGTACTACTGGTGAACCTATGAAAAATTCGCAACTACCTGTCAACCCACCACTTAATCATCGACCTCCACACCTTTCTATCGCTAGCCATGTCCTCGGTTAGGTGAAGCACCGACAAGTCCTGCCTAATCACATCTCCCCAATACTTCTTAGGTCTACCCCTGCCCTTCCTCAAGCCCGCCACGGTCAACCTCACACCTCCTGACCGGGGCATCTATATCTCTCCTCTTCACGTGCCCAAATCATCGCAGCCTCGATTCCCGTAACTTGGCTTCCACATATGCCACTCCCACCTTGATCCTGATAACTTCATTCTTGATCTTGTCTTTCCTGGTATGACCACACATCCATCTCAATATTTCTGCAATGTTATCTTTTGGACATGGGACTTTTTGACGGTAATAAGCGATAATAGAAGAACAAAATAAGTGAATGAGAAAATTTCCTTTGGAGGTATAACTACAGAATGTGGAACTTTGTGAAGGAGCATATCTCTTCGTAACACTACAATAAGGGTCTTTTTGTTTAAGCCCGTTTGCTAAGCATTTTTTTAATTAGGGTACTTAATTTAAATAGGTTAATAATTAAAAGGGATATTTTGGTAATTTAACTTTTAACTTAAGGCCTTCCCACTTTTAATATAGTATAAATAGATAGATATAGATAATAAAAGTTTAGTCCATTATAAACTAGAGACCAGTAAATGCTTTTCGTTAAGAGAGAATCTCTGTGATCCAAATAAAAACAGATAGGAGGTAATCTCGAGACTTATTTCAACAAGGAAATAAGAGAATAGACATCAATGTAACTCACATTATTCAAGGTACTTCGATTTCACTTGGAAGTTTATTTATCTCTTTTATATGACTTTTACTGCCCAATACCCCCTTATTGTTGCCAAAAAGAAAAGGATGGAAGGAAGCCCTCAGGGCTTTGGTCTAGTGGTCAGAGCACAGCATATGAGGTGTGGGTTAGGTGCACGTCACACTGATTCTTACCATGCCGCATATAAAAGCCTGGTATTTAAGTGGAGAAGAATAAATAGACGGACCCCTTATACACCAAATTTCAAATTGTGGGCATAGTTTTCGGGGATTCCTCAATTATCAAAAGAAAGAAACGAAAAAAAAGAGATGGAAGGAACAGATAACTAAAGAGTTCCATTACATATTTCAGGAATAAGGTGAAATAGCTCATGGAGTTTTTTCTTCTGATGGATGACAGACATAAGGTGGAAGACAGGTTTACTTCGGACGGGTGACAAACACAAGGTGAAATCACAAATGCTTCATGGAGTAAACCTGCATGCCTATTCTCAAATATAAATAAAAGCTGAAAAGCAAGAATCTTAAGCGAAAAAGGAAACATCATGCCCTTAATGATTAAACCATAATCTTATCCATGATGCTAATACCATGTTTTTGAAGTAACTCGAACTAACAATTTTAGGATCTGATTTAAAATGTCAATGAAGGTGGTATGACCTGACAATTCTATCCATCAACAACATGATTTCTTCAAGAATCTTCCTGGAGGAGAAATGGGCTAGATTTGGCTGTGCTTTGATGTCAGTTATAAAGATGTCTTCCTTATACGCTTATTATGCTCAACACTAAAATGCAAGAAATGCATGAATATCCTAGAGGAATCCAGCTCCTAATAAAGCATGTCATGACTTTTTTCAATACTCACAAGATAAAAGAACTTATACTATCTACCACTTATAGAATGAATAAATAGACAGTCTCATGAGTAAAGGAAATGAAACATTTCTGCCTGTCGCCGTGTCTATTGACCTGCTATAGTCGCTGCCATTTTAGGGACAACAAGTTAACTATTGCATTTTTCTTTTCTTTTCTTTTCTTTTTTTTTTTTTTTGATAAGGCAAAAAAACTTTTATTTCATTGACAGGGTACCGAGCAGTTAAGTATTGTATTTTTCCACACAACAAAACAAAAGGCGCTCAATAAAAACCCTAAATTAGCTGCCAAAGATAACAGGAAAAGTGCAATTTTAAGAGTAATGTGTACAAGGCAATGAATTACGGCCGTACAGTTTGATTCACAAATTTCAAAGGATACTTAAGATGATGTATAGCAGAATAAACCTTAATGAAGAGCTATTTCATTTTGTTGATGAAGAAAACAAGAACAGTAAGTGGCCGTAAATTTGTCATTTGAAAAAATCACTAAATTCATTCAATATTTTTCATGACATACAAGCACTAAATTCTTTGGCTCCTTTATAGCACCTCCTTCAACCTAGGAAAGATTGATTCACCCCGATTAACCGAAAATAACTTCTTCCAAAACCTCAACTGATTCACTTTTATCAAAATGATATTACTTTAAAATTGCAACCCGTATATGCAGACTAAGCGTCATAATTTCCTTCATCTGTTGTACCTATGGCTGCTTTTTCAGTGCGTGTTCCTTTGCTAGAGGAGGCATTGTAAATGAATTGGAATTTCAGTTTTTAGCATAGAGGGATATCTGTTTAGGGCTTGCAGTACATGTGCAGGTATATTTTATTTGTTAGGTAATTCGAAAGCATTCAACTTTACCTAGTAAAAATAGGCATGTCTCTTCCCATTATTTTTGAATGTTTAATAAACGGTTTATGAATATAATAGTATAATTCTATGAGAAATACTATACTCATGACATGTTATTAAACTTGTGTAACCATTTCCCCTGGGTAAGTCCCTCGTAAAAAAGAAAAGTGTGAATCTTTAGTTCTTGTAGCTAGTGTTATCAAGAAGTGTGAAGCGCACCAATTTTATCACTGAATTTTCTTGTTATGGTTCCTTGTCCACTCATAAAATGTCATCATTAGAAAAGCTCTCGGAGAACACACGTCCTGGTCTATGGAGGCTGAAGGTGAGTTTGTGAATTAATACATTCCCTGGATAAACTCTGGTATTATGTATGAAGAACAGATGCAAGTTCCAAAAAAAGTATTCTAGAACTACTCCACTCAATGATGTTTCATATGATTGCTTTTTTGACAAGCTCTTGCCATAAAGATGACATATGTTGCATACAGCAATGAAAAGCTTGACGTGCTTTTCTGAGCCATTTCTCATCTGTTAGAGAGGCCCACTCTAATACATTAAGAAAATATGTCCACAGTGGCCAAAATAGAAAAAACCGTTCATAAGAGAACTTTTGATGCCTTGTGTCCCCTTATAACCTAGGATCAATGGTGATAAAGGTGATAGTTCCATATCCCTTGTTTAACTAAATGATTGGTCTAGCAACAATAGTGTGGCCTAGTGGTCAATGAAGTGGGAGGAGAGTCATGAGGTCTCACGTTCAAATTCCAGTGGAGGCAACAAACACTAGGTGACTTCTTCCCATCTATCCAAGCATTGGTGGACGGAGTTACCTGGTACCTATGCTGGTGGGAGGTACCTACTGGAATTAATCAAGGTGTGCACAAGCTGGCTCAAATATCGCCGTCATAAAAAATGATTGGTCTGCCTATTAGTTTCGGACATTATTTCCCTGTATTAAATCATGCTCCTTATGCTATCTTGTGCTTCAAATATGACGCTACGTATGTCAAAAGAACTAGACTCAGAAAATGTGATTTGATCGGTTAGGAAAAGATAAAAAGAAGGCCACTTTGTGGCACCAACTACAGTTTCAAATCCTGTAATGGTGAGTGCTTTCTAGATGTGGAAAGATCACCGGTGACCAGCCTGACAAGAAGTCAGACACTTACAAATGATCTTTAGTCAAACTACTATATCACTTCAAAAGACAGCATATTAATTCCAATAGTGGTGGGGGTATCAAAGTTTTTGAAGGTGACATATCTTCAAAATCAAAGAACCCCTGGCATATATCTATGTCACCTTTTCTCGAAGGAAAAGATCATCAAGTAAGCATCCAGCCACAACCAATTTAACAATAAATATTCAGTTAAATCATGAAATCTGAATAAAGTCGACATCACAATGAAATGAAATATGTGTAAAATACCTACATACTATTGAATAGGAGTGACCAGATGTATCCTAAAACGGTGTTGAATATTGTTACTGAAAAATTGAGACAGGACTTACATCTGTTCTTATATTAAAAAAACATTCATGCAGAAAGATATACTTTACAGATAAAGAGAGACCTCCAATGTATGAATTTTAAGAAGTCACGTACCTCCATCTTTGACAGCTAAGTAATCTTTGAGTACTATCATCATTTGGTTTTCCCAATTGCAGCCAAGCTTTCCAATAGTTCAATAACGAGAGGAAAAAAGAAGTTCATTTCTCATTTCTTGGATGAAACTCTGGTATCATATTAACCAAAAAAGGACCTTCCCCTATTAACAAAAGTAGTTCTATTAGCAGTGACATTGTGGCTTTACCAGCTGGGAAACCCTTTCCAACAATTTCCTTCAAAAGAGCAATCGCTTCATTAGCTGTATTACTCTTGAGAAGTCCATGCATAATAAGATTGGAAGTGGCATTCTCAGGGAAAGAACCATCGTCCTCCATTTTTCTTAGCAACTCTTTGGCTTCATCTACTAAACCTTCAATACAAAGTCCATTTACTGTTACATTGTATGTTATAGCATCAGGGTGCAACCCTATGGAATAAAGCTTATCAAAAATTGAACGAGCTTTATCAAGCTTCTGAATTTTAAAAAATCCACCATTGCCTGTGTTATAGATCAAAATATTAGTATCTTCTTTTTGTTTATCCCACCTATGAAAGAGGGACATCGCTTCTTCAACATGTCCATTCTTTAAATAACCATGAAGCATTATACCACAAGTGTAAATGTCGGGACTATGGCCTGCGTTTTGCATCTCAGAAAAGAAACTTTCTGCACACTTAACTCTACCAATTTCAAATAGGCCTTGCAAGATAGTACAATATGTAACAATATCAGATTTTAACCCCTTTTGCGAGATTTCACAATATAAATGCATAGCTTCGTCTAATTTCTTTTGCTTGCAATATCCATTGATTAATATGTTGTAACTAAAGATGTCAGGCTTGATGTCAGAATCAATCATAGAGTCAAAAACTCTCCTTGCTACATCTATTTCAGCGCGCAAACAATACCCTTCCATTATCAGATTGTAGGTAATTGCATCTGGCTTTTGACCTCTTTGTATCATTAGCTGTAACACTTGTACAGCATCTTCAACCATCCCTTTCTTGCAGAATGCATCTACCAACATGCTGAATGTGTGCACGTTTGGGAAAATATGAAGAAACATCATCTCATCCAGAAGAAGTCTAACCTTTTCCCACTGATCCAACTTACACAAACCATCAACCAGTGAACTATATGTAAGTACGTTGGGAGTAATGCCTTTCCGTTTCATTTCATTGAAAAGGTTGAAAGCAGCACCTACCATCTTATCTTTGCAAAGCGCATCTACGACAATGCTATACACAACAGTGTTAGGTTTGGGATCCCCTTGTTCCATTATCCTCAGCAAACTAAGAGCTGTTTGAGTATGTCCTTTTTTACAAAGACCATTCATGACGGTACCATACATAACTTCATCAAGCTCACAAATTTTCTCAGTGACCAGCTTTTGAAACAACCACATGGCATCTTTAATCTTATTTTGTTCAAAAAGCCCCCTCGTAAGAGTGCTGAAAGTAACCACGTTAAACTGAACACCACTCTTGAAGAAAATACCCAGAACCGAAAACCCATGTTCAGCACGATCCAACAAGCAAAAACAATTAATCACAATAGTCAAGATATAATCATCAAAGGATATCCCCAGTTTCCTCATCTCTCTAAAATATGAAACAACGGCAGAGTAATGTTTCATGTTAATCATCACCCTAAACAATTTTGCAAACTCAATAACCGAAGGAATAGGTTGTGTTCGGACCATTTGATGAAAAACGCAAACAGCATCGTTTAAATTATTTACATGTCTCAACTCCCTAAAAACAGCAACTTTACGCTTTTTAGAAATCGACGGCTTTTCTTGAAATGAAGAATGTAAAGCAGAACAAGAATGAAACATAGTTGCACGGCGGCCAAGTGATAAAACAAACAATAAATTACCTCTGCTACAGAGAGGTTTTATCCATGAATGAGAGAGCATGGTGGCTGCTCTGTTTCTTCCTCATTGTCTACGTTTCTTGCATCCTTCCGAGTTTTGTGCTCAATTGCTCGATGGACTCGGGTAATTTATATTTGGGCTAATTTGGATGATACCTGTGGTCAGATGAAGGGTAATTAGGGGGGGGGGGGGTTTTGGGCCACTATTGAAGTTGTAAAAATTGCACGAGGCGCCCTATTTGGTCGTCCCATTTAACCTATACTCATTTTTTTTAAAGTTTTAATTTGTACCCATTTTTTTAAACAACTTCAACTCCTTTTCTCCTCCTCCTTCTCCACGCAAGAGATGCATTGTGCATCCTTCGGTTCAGCGGCGTTTCTTTCGACGTTGTCGTCTCAGATGTCCACATGCCTGATATGAATGGCTTTCAGTTACTGTACAAAGGTGTTTGGAGTTGGGGTTTCGAAGTTATATTTATTTCCAACTTTGGAATAGCAGCATAGCTTTTGCTTTTTGGCATATGTGGACTTCTAAAATAGGGAAGTAGAAGTCACTGCATGCAGCATGTGAATTGGATTACCCAAAAGAAAAATATATTTGTGAATTCTTTCGACGTTCTAATCACATAGAAAGTCAGTTAAAACTTCAACTCTAAGAAGGCTGAAGTTCTCCAGTTACAAAACAAAAACTTCAGCTTTAGAGCTGAAGTTCCCCAGTTACAAAAATAAAAACTTCAGCTCTAGAGCTGAAGTTCGCCAGTTACAAAACAAAAACTTAAGCACACTTGGTTCAGCACACTTGCTACTTCAGTCCCGTATACTAGAATGCTGAAGTTTTGCGTGATTGTCTTTGCTACTTCAGCCACGTAGGCTAAAATTACGCGAAAAAAGTGGGTACGCTTGCAATTTTTTTGCAACGCATGCATAAGTTAAAACATGACCCAAAAAGCGGGTATAGATGCAAATGTCCCATTGAAGTTATATTCGTAATATATAATGTAACTTCATTATACAATGAAGGAAATTTTACCTCCTATAGTAAAGGTATACACCCTATTTATTATAAATCAAAATTATTTTAAAATATTATTTTCTATTGTTGTCTTTTATATTTTATAGCAAAATAAGTATTTATGGTATATACTACTAGCGAGGCTTGAAATACGCTATTAATGTTTTTTCTCTCTCTTAGACAGCTGGATATACTTATTTTTAAGGTGATTGTCGTTACTGTATTCATGAATACATGGTGAGAATACATGTGAATACATGCGCATACAGTTGGACTGTCCTGATTTTAGGCGCTTTTTACAAATATATTCTTGAATACATCAACGCGAATACATGATGCGCGTATATCGGGACTGCCCTGATTTTAGACGTTTTTTACTGTTGTATTTATGAATACATGCACGCACAACTGGACTGTCCTAATTTTAGGCATTTTTTATTGTTGTATTCATGAATACAGCAATGCGAATACATGTGAATATACTACAGTAACAACTGAATAGTAGCTATAGGAAGTAATTATGTATATGGTGGCTAGGAGAAATTAATAGCCACTAAACAATGGTGGTTTTCTAAAAATTCCTCTATAATGAACCTAAATTACCCACTAGGACCTAAATTTGCCAAATTTATCCACAGGGACTAAAGTAGTTCTATCTGTTTCATGTAACTTTAGAAATTAAATTGTTAGTTTTTTAATCTTTCAAGTGCAACTTCAGAGAATTCGAGTCTTAATTAGTTATATCTCTTCAATGCAATTTCAGAAATCAAATTGTAAGTTCTTATATCTTCGAAATACAACTTCAGAAAATTCAAATTTTAAGCAGTTCTATCTTTTCAATTCAACTTCAAAAATTAAATTTTAAGTTTGTCTATCTTTGAAATGCAACTTCAGAAAATTCGAACCTTAAGTAGTACTATTTATTCAATGCAATTTCAGAGTTCTGAAATATAAACTCGTTCTTCGAATTTCAATATTCCAATACATGATTCAATGCCCAAATCTAATCCAAATGAACTCAATTTTTAAATATGACCTTCAATTATCACATCGAACAAACGCTAAATATAAAATTATCAAAATAATAACAAATCTAACAAACTTATTTTGCAACTAATAAGAAGAGGAATAACAAATCTCAAATGGTCCATCAGTTTCCATTGTTGCTGTTGAGATAGCTGCTAAAAAGTACCATTTCATCTGCAAACTTCTTGATTATTGCAGAGCATAATTTTTATTAATTTATTACGTTTTTGATATTTTATGCTTGGGTCAAGCACATATAAATTTGATAATTGGTGGCGATGAGGGCCATGTGCACAAATGAGCTTTTTCTGAGCTACTATTTAAATTTTATCCTATATTAGTCCAGTGGACTAAATTTGTCTTTATAAAATGAAAAATTAATCCTACTATTTTTTGAGATAATATTTAGCCACTAGACTAACGAGGGACAAAATTTAAATAGTGACCTCAAAAAAAGGTCATAGGTTGTCAAATAATTTTGGTAATGAGACTTGAAATCAGGACCTTTGTTGGGCATGTACCATATTTAATTGCATAATTATTTTATTTAAAAACTTAAATTATTAGAGAAATAATACTTTTACTTCTATTATATCCTCAATAGAACTAACCACCACCGCAGCCAGCATGGCCAGAGCCACCACAAGAAATGCAGATCAAACCATCAAAGGAAATGGACGATGGGGAAAGCTCAATATTAGAGGATTTAACAACAGATGGAGCATATGCCAAAGGGCTAACATCAAGTATGGAGAAACGGGGGAAGGAGACGGCGGCACAGGCGGTGGTAAACAGAGGACATTCACGGCGGCAGAGGCGGAGCCAGGATTTCGAGTTTTTGGGTTCGGAATTCTAATCGTTAAAAGTTATTAGGTTCTAAATTAATCATTTATACATATTTAATAGCCGGTTTTTGCATCTTTTTCGCATCTAATTCTGTATTTATTGCACAGGAAGTCCATTTATTGTACTTATCTGAAATTTGCTATCGTCTTATAAATTCATACTAACGTCAAGCCTGTATGCAAAAAGGGCTGACGCCATGCATATATGATTAGAGTTCAGAATTGTTTGAAAGAAAATTGCCTCGTGCAACAAATTAGCGTGAGATGTAATTTAATCGCACAAGTTTAACTCGTGCACATTTACAGTGTAACTAATATTTTATATTATCATGTCATTGAAAAAATATTCATTAGTAACTTTATATATATTTGGGAAAATGACACTGTATAACCGTCCTTAAAATATACACACACATTTTTTATGTTATATACACAAATTATACAAATTTTATATACTTTTTCAACTATCGAATGTAAATAGTTTTTGACATGGACTAAAGTTGAAAAAGATCCTAAGAGGTGGGACTAATAATTTTTAAATATAGACATGTTATTTTGTTCAACAAATAAAGAAGACACAACAATGTAAAAAGCTTTTACACCGTCTGAGTATACAAGGTAAATTCTTTGCACAAATAACCACTTTTGCGGCCTTATATTTAGAAGTTGATCATTTTTCATGGACGTGTCAAAAGTAAATTGGTCATAAGTGGACCGGAAGACATATTATTATTAAGGGAATTTTTCATAAAGCACCATCTTTTAGGTCTAATTTGTCATTTATAGATACCCTTTGCTATATTACGTGTTATAGATACCTTTTATGTTTTTATACAATGTATTTCATGTATTTAAGTTGTTGTATTCATTAATACAACCAAAAAATAAGCGTAAAAACTGGAATTCCAGCTAAGTTTGACATGTATTTAGCTGTATTCAAGCGACATTAACGTTAAATACAGAAGGTTAAACTGGTTAAAAACGGAAGGAAATCAAATCACATGATATTCTCCTAATTTAACTCCACGAACTAAGGAAATCAAATCACATGATATTCTCCTAATTTAACTCCACCAACTAAGAAAATCAAATCACATGATATTCTCCTAATTTAACTCAATGAACTAAAACGATCCCTCATTAATCTGTATTTGAAAGATACATAATAAAGATTATAGCTGAATAAAGAGAAATACATATGAATAATATAGTTGAGTAGAACTGTATACAGTTGAATACAACAAAATACAACTTAATTCATCTGAATACAACACTTGAATACAACAAAATACAACTGAATACAGCTGAATAAAACTCTTGAATGCAACAAAATACAACTAACTTCTGCTGAATAAAATAGTTGAATATAACTAATTACAACTTAATTCATCTGAATACATGTGAATACAACTGAAATATACATTCGAATACAACTGAATACAAATAGGCGATTTGGGCGATCTAGAGAGAGAAGCAGCCTGATGGCTTCATCGGCCGACGGTCAGCCATTAATTCCGGTTGGTCAGCCCCTTAACACATCTGCCCAACCTCCTACAACAACTACAAACAATCCCCAGCCCTCAAATCCCACAAACGAAGCAATGAATTACGCAAAAGCTGTGAACCCTACTTCGACGACCACTGCCAAGCAGAATCGAGCCGCTACAGTTGAACCAATTGCTCTTCGTCTATCAAAATCAACGAATTACACTTACCCTAGGCGATTGTAATTGTTGTTGGGCATGGCAGAAAAAGAGTTAAAGAGTTCTCTTTCTTACTGCAGGTGCTTGCAGCCATTGCTGATGAGTTTGAATAAAAGCATGTGAGTGTTTTTCCTCAGTTGTTGCAGTCTGAAAACTCCAACAAAGTGGTCAAATACACAAATACATAATGAGTACGCTGATTCAGATTCTTTGTTTCCATCAACAAAGGAGAGAGAAAAATATTATTTAGCATATATGGTGCCTTAAATATAGGATGTTACTATAATTAGATATTTGGCTATAAAGTATAAAAGGTATCTATAGGATGTAATATTTTAAAATGGTATTTATTTAAAATAAATAGGGTACTAAGGTTTTCTATAGGGTGTAAAAATTCCTTTGAAGTTCGAAAGGCATCACCTGAGTAGAAATGACAACACATAGTCACTCTAACGGATTTCTATTTAGAAATTAGCAAGTGAGTCTTGAATTGTTGTCAGTTTAAATTTGCAGGACAAAAATATCCTGAAGTTAAAATTTTTAATTTAAAATTTTAGGACAATAAGTATCGACTAATCTCTAAATAGTATCCATGAGAATGACTATCTATACACTTGCCCCTCTAATACGAAAAACCACTAGTTTAATTTTAGAAAACATGGCAAACTTCTTAATACAGGGCCAGACCACAAAAGTGACCATTCAGTGTAAATTACATCCTTTTATTACATGTGGAAAGTACTGGGAATTTTTTTCGTTTATATATACACGAGATTTTAATTTTATTTATCCGATTTTGTCTAAGTTTAATATTTATACAAAGTAACTATTTTTTGTTTTTACAAAATATATACAAATTCGATCAAAATCTATAATTTATATACAACTTAAATACATATTTTTTTGTACAGAATCCTGTCAAAAACTATAATTTACCTACAACTTAAATACATTTTTTTTTGTACAGAATTCGGTCAAAAAACTATAATTTATATACAATCTATATACAATTATGTTAGTTGTAGATGTCTTGTATCCCATTTCTATACTCGACATACAAAATATATACAATTTATTTATGTCTTTCTTTTCAAGTTTCAATATGAAATTTCAACAAAAACTACTTCAAATCTTCATCAAATTATCTCAAATTTGAGATATAAACTCCAAATAATATTTGCAACAACACTCAATTCAAACAAAAAATAATTTTACAAATTTCAATTTCCGAATTCAAAGCTTCTAAGCGTTCTATGGATTAACATAGTTTCTCATTCAATCTACTCGCTTCTGATTAATATTATTTTATTTATTCCAAAAAGTTAAAAGAAATTAACGATCTTCCCTCGCTCAAAAGTGATAATTCGTTCATTGTTAACATGGGAAAAAAAAACATAATAGAATTGCTTGATGCCAAATCATTTAGTTCTCGTAAAAGTATGGCTTAGTTGAGGAGAAAGACGCCAAACATTCTTCTGTTAATTTATAATTTTAGTTTTGGAGTGGAAGGAGGACAAAAAGTATGGAAGATTAAAGTTTAATATATTATTTTGGATAAAATTAGTAATTTGTAATGAACTTGTAATTAAATTAAAACCTCAATAATGAGGGTAAATAAATTTCAAAATTAGTATAGGTAAGTAAAAATCTATCTCACGCTAAAATTTAAAGGCAGCAACTAACAGAATATTTGTTATTTATGTGCGATTGATAAATATTTTAATTATTTTTACAATAATGTTCGTGAATGAATCAGAATACTACAAAGATTTTTATTTTAGATTTAAACCATATTTTTTGTTTGTATATTTTAGGGATGTCTAAGGGGAGGGTTAAGGGTAAGGGGATGGTTCCTTAAGAGTACTTTTCTTAAGGGTACGTGTTAAGGGTGTTTTTTTGGTACCCTGTCAGTACCCCATATCGGTCCTAAGGGTGCACTACAAGTACTTAGGGGTAATTTTAAATTAAAAACTTTAAAAAATTATATTTAAATACAAACAAACTTTACTGGACGAAAACAAAAAAATCAAGGCTATGAAGTGTCTTTTATTTTATTTTATTCAATGTAAACATTAGATTTCTAATACAAGTTACAAATATTTGTTTGTATTCCAATACTTGTAAAAATAAAATTACATACTTCTTTTGAATGATTTATGTAATTTCCAATAATCTTTCGTGGTTCTTCGGTTGGAATTGGTAGCACTTGTTCGTTTGCGTCTCCACCATCTCCGATAGATAGTTTTTTGTTATATGCATCGTCGTCTTCTTGATTTATCTCTAGAAGGACAAAGTTTCTTCTCTCCACTTTAATCCAATCTCTGAATAAAACGGTAGTCTTCAAGGTGTCTTCCGCCAATGAGTGTTTGTTGAGATTGTGTTGCGCTGAAAGTGCTTTCGGAAGCTACTAATGAAGCTTGAATAGTTAGCACATCTCGAGCCATTCTTGAAAAAATCGAAAATGATTGTTCATTTATTCTCCAATATTTTAGCAAGTCTTCATTTCCTTCATTATCGCAAATATCAATAATTCCTACAAGTAAATAAACATCAAACTCGTTAATTTGTGAAGATTGCGATTGACTAATCAGTTGTTGAATAGCACCAAAAGGTCTATTTGCAGCAATTTATTTAAGAGGTTGAGATAATGAAGAAGTAGAGGCATCACTAGTTGGTGCAACATAGTTTATTTAATCCAACTATAATCACTATCATATCCAACTATTATAAATAGTGGAGACTATGTTAATTTAGGCAGATTTTTAGCACTTTCTAATGTTTCATATCCCATCAATTAATATTTGTGATCGTGACAATTTGATTTTTCTTAAATGCATTCTTATTTCTCATAAACTTATGATACATTGCTAGAACTGATTGTAGCAATGACACCATCAATTCTAACTTCTATATTTCAAAGTGAATACTTTTATTTTTTTTCATACCGTAAAAATAAGCTAACTTTATAGATGTTATCCTCATACAATATTCCATAAACAGAAAAAACAATTAATTTTCCACATCAAAGCATCGCTCAATTAGAAGTTTTGTTTAGTTTATATATCATACTATGTTTCAACACCTTTATGGCACAATAATTTTGACTCATCAATCAAAAGCTAAATATACATATATTAATCAAACTTTTGGAATTGTATGAACCCAAAAAAATGAAAATAAGGATGGAGGTTAAAATACATTATATCCTCAATTTAAGCTTATATTTTTTTTTATTTTAGTCATTACTACTAGGCAAAATATATAGTTTACCGGTCGACCTTGTACCCAAATCCTCCTTACACACCTATTCACTACGGGAATAATATTACACACTCAACCTTTCAAAAGTGTTTCAATAACACACCACTTTAGCTATGTGGCACCCGCGTGTTATTCGCATAAAACAGGCGGGTAAATACTAGAAATTTCATGTCTAGTTTTATAAAGAATTCACGTGTCTAATTTTTATGTTTTTTCCTTTTTACACCTATTAACAACTATAAAAAAAGAAAAAGAAAAGAAAAAATAACCCCTCCCACTTTTGTCTCCTTCCCCGCCCCGACCCCCCACCCCGTACGTCTTCTTCCTAGTTCCAAACCATGCTCCATCTCTGTCGCCCCCACACAAAAAGAAATTTCTCCCCCATTATATTATATTCTATAGATACCCTTCCCCCTTTGTCTAAAAAGAAATCTCTCCCCCTCTATATTGTATTCTCTAAATACCCTCCCCCTTCGTCTTATCCCCCCTACTGGGGTTGCAATGGTGGAGAAGGCGGTACAGTGGTGGAAAGGTGATGCACTAATTGTTGGATTTTTTATTTGAACGAGTGAGATCTTTAAAAGGGTTGGGTGATTAAAAGGGTCCTTTTAATTTAGAGAGGCATCCATTATACACATCATAAACTATTATTTAGATTGGTCAAAAGTGATATGTTATTGACACACTTTTGAAAGTTCGAGTGTGTAATATTGTCCCCATGGTAAACAAGTGTATAAGAGGGATACAAGTGTGAAAGGATTTGGATACAAGGTGTTTACCCGTAAAACGGTATAGTTGAATTTATACGTGGTTTCTAGACAAATGGACTAAATTGATCCTGAAAATAATAGAATAAATAAAGAATTAAATAATACTTGACCTTAAAACGTAGATGAAATAGTAGAGATGACAGTTCCGCGAACAACATTTTCGGGCACAACGATGATAAAACCAGAAAGAAAGAAAAGAATGTTATATTAAGAGTAACGGGCAGTTGCTCTTAATGCTGCAGAATATTCTTTATTAAATACTACCGAGCATAAGCCATTTAACACACTTTTATGAACGTAATTCTTCCCAGTGACAAGCAGAATATCTATGTTTGGTTTTTGGCCATTCTCGGCATTGGTTCCACGTATCCTTCCTCTAGATGACCACGTGTCATATCATATTTTATCCTATACAGGTAGCCCCCCTAGTTTTTAGTGACATAATTTTGTGTTACCGGGAAGCTGGTAGAAATACTATTTTGGCGGGAATTTCTATAATTCCCTTTGTAGGCTTCTGACGGTTGATTAGATGCACGTCTCTCCGCATTTAATGCCCTAAATACATGTCATCCCACGAATCAGTACAACTTTTGCCTATTAACAAGTCAATGATGGACATGAATTTAGCCGCCAAAATTTTACTTATGCGTATCACCTTTTTCCCTTATACTTCACAATTTTCCAAACTTTTGATTTGCATCTTTGTTCTTCATCTTTTCTTTAACTTTCTTCAAAAAAACCTTCTCCTCCTTTCTCATAATGACTTCATCCTCAAAGCATACCAGTTCTTCAAAGAACAAGAAAAAGGCCGAGGATTTTGTTCCTCTAACAATAGGCTCCATCATCCCTAGAAGTCTTATTACCACAAAAGACTTTGAGGAATTTTCTTTTATTGCTAACTATCGTATATGAGCCGTCTATAGATACCCTTCTTCCATTCGTCCTTCTAGTATTCCCATTGTAAAGGAAGACTGTCGCTGCCCTGAGTTGGATAGTATCGCTCCTGATCTATCGTAGCGAGTGACCCTACCCAAAGAGGGTTGCACATATTTTTACATGTCCCTTTTCTTTGGGTGTGTTTTCTTTGAACAGAGAGCATGATTCCGTAATTACGGAATATTGCTTCCGTTACCAAGTGTGTTTGGCACAAGTAAGTCCTTTTATGTGGAGGATGGTCGCCTGCCTTCGACGTTTGTGCCAGGAGACTGGAGAAGAGCTAACATTTACTCATATAATGAATATCTACTCTCCCAAGATTTTCCGTAGGGGAATGATAAACCTCTGCAAACGTGGCCACCATGCTCTGCTGACTAGCATGGATGATGACAGTGACCATTGTCGCGCCCCCTTTTTTCCTTCGCGGAGAGAAGTCCGGGTTTCGACATTACATGAGGGTAATAACTCATTTTTTTTTGGGAATTGGGTATTTTGAAGAGTCGTCACCTAACAGATTATGGTGTGTTAGGGCACCCAGAGTGATTAACTCTTGAATTGGTTTGCATTACCAGAGATTTAGGGTAAGGGATCGAAATAACCTTGAGGGGAAGGTGTTAGGCACCCCTCTCGGTCCACAACGGTGGGACCTTATCGAACTTATACTTGTGAACTAGTCATTTAATAAATAAGTAGTTGAAACAAATAATTGTGAATAAAACGTGTTGGACATTGTATGACCCAGATAATAAGACAATGGATTTGAACAAGTTGTGTACATGTAAAATAAAGTTTTAATCAAAAAGGATTTGGGAAAGAGGGGTCCTAGGTTTGTTAGCCTACAGGATCACCCACACAATGCCCGGTAAACACTCCTCAATGAGGGGCTACATGTGACATTAGCGCGTAGTCATCATATCCCATATCTACCCTTCCCAACCCTTAGCGGTTATTAAAGCGA
Organism: Nicotiana tabacum; assembly: GCF_000715075.1. NCBI lineage: Eukaryota > Viridiplantae > Streptophyta > Magnoliopsida > Solanales > Solanaceae > Nicotiana > Nicotiana tabacum. The sequence goes on along the minus strand of NC_134082.1, from coordinate 211,505,818 downwards.
GTGTTGGTTAACGATCTCTATTGCGTGTTGTTACCCGTCTCTTCTTAATGATCCTGAAGGAAATTAGGACCTCTACCTATAGGCAGTTCTAGACAAACCCCTAAGGTTTAAAGGATAAAATACAAAGGCGACAAGCAAGAACACATAGGACTTCAACAAATAAAAGCATGAAATAGCAGATAAGAGGCTCAGGTTCACCTCCACAAATAATGCATGTAAACAGTACGACTCAAACACAAATAAGGGCAATATTGTTAAACAGTATCCTAAGACATGATGTCTAGGCGAATATCAGAACATATGAGATATGCAGTTTTTATTTTATAACTCAGAAGCAGGGGCCTTAATCAGTTTGCCTACTGATTTTAAGCTTGTTAATAATTAAGCAGTACACACAAAGAGGCAGCTTCCAGTTTTATAAGAGTTTATTACCTAAGACTTGCCTAGGCGTGGGATAGTGCACAGTTGTTACCAGAACCATTAGAAGTTCAGAAGTCATTTTTGCCTAAGAGCATGTTGTTCTAAGTGTTACAAAATACATGGATTGTTACCAGTTTGTTTAAAGTAGGGTGAGATTGTTAATACTCCTTTTCATGCATCAGTAGTTTACTAGGCGTAGCTGAGTGAGTATGAACGAGAAACTAAATATGGTATCTAATATGCACACATAAGGTATAAAATGATTTATATGAAAGGTTATTAAAGCAATATTTCTAAATGCACATCATGATTGCAGAATTTCCTAAAAACATAAAGGTTACAACATTGTAGAGCATGATGTCAAGTGTGTAGGAGTAGCAGTTTTTGTTAATGCTGTTATTTAGCTTAAAACAGGATTTCTAAGTGATAAAATAATGTTAAATGAGATGCTGAAACAGTAAACCTAAGAACATGATATCTAATGCAAGACATGTTTGGAATGTATTGGCACTAAACATGGATTCTAATGCACATATGGGAAATGTAAACCTAAGGTATGGTTTCTACCCATTAATATTGATAACATGTATGGCTACCCTTCCCTTTTTATCTAGCCAACCCCAATATCTATTTACAACAAATTATTACAAACCAATATTGTATGAATTACATGATTAGATAAGAAAAATAAGAAGTTACTCTATAGGGAGCCTGAAGTAGGCCCAGATTTCCAGAGTTTCCAATGCCAGATTACCTCAAAACCTTTCACATAATCCGGGTGTGTCAAAGTTCCCTAAGGACCTCAAGGGATCTTAGGCAGTGCTCACACCCAGATTTCATAATCATAGATCGAGTAAGTGCAGTGTAGAAGGGTCAGCTCTAATGTATCAGAATTCAGAGGGATCTCATAGGGATCCTTAAGCAGTCACACATCATATGGGCAAAACTTAAAACCTAAGAGTAGATGTGCAAGTGCTTGAAAAGATTTAAGCAGGAAAACAATTTGAAAAAAGACCTGCTTGAAATAGTTTTGTAAAAAAAACAACAAAGATAGTCTTGAAAAGAGAGTAGAGTAATAAGCAACAGTCTAAACACAACATCCAAAGCAGGTTCATGCATAACCAAGGAACATAGAACCAAGGCAGGTTCAACAACCACAAACAGGGGTAATGGGGTTTGGGGACACATAGGTAACATAGGTAAACACATAGTTACAAGAGCACTTAAGTACAGAAACAACAATACGCTAAAGGGTTAAAGAACTTCAGAATTAATACAGAATCAGTCAACTTAAGGATAGCCAACTACTCTGCAAGAAACATTAGTAAGGAAGAGTCATATTGGGGTATACTAGAAGGGGGATAACATTTCATAAACATGCTGAGTCTAAGGGAGGGGACACATTCGGAAGCATGTTGATGATGAAGTAAACATATTAGTTGCAAGTTGAACAACAAAACCATAAGTGAAAACATACTAGAAACATAAGGAATTGAAGTAATAAAAGAAACATGTTATTTTGAAACATTAAATTGAAATCAGTACACACCAGTAAAGAAGACAGGAAGCACAAAGTGAAGGAGAGCACAATAGTTAGCCTTGGCTTATAGCAGGCTAACTCAGAATAATAGCAAGTAACCAAAAGAAAGAGAGAGCCGAAAAGTTTTAAGTGTGAGAGAGTTTGAACTAATGTGTTCGTGTGTGTAATGAAAAGAGAAAAGAGTATATATAATAGTTTGAAAGCTAGGTAAATAAGGCAAGAATCAATTGTTCAGCAATTATAGAACTACATAATCAATTAAGAATGAAAATCAGCCAAGTCTCCCTTAATTAAGGGAGTAATTTACCAACGGTAGAAAGCAGGTAACAAAAAAGGAAAGAATTCAAACAACATAGGTACAAAAAATGTAATTAGGGATAGATACATAAGGGTTTAATTAAAGAAATAACAATAGGAATCAATTAATAATACAGTCAACCACATAATAAGGTAAAAAAATAATTTAAGGGTTATGAAAATGTGAAAATAGCCGGAAATCAGTATAAGAATATCAACACAGTAAATCAAGGATTCAAGAATCGAAAAATAGTACTAATATTAAGGGAAATAGTATAGACTTCCATGAATAAACCAAAAAATGGAGTATAAATAGGAAGAACCAAATCGAAAACCTTAATAAGATATTACTAGGGTGAAAATCATAAAATACTCTAATTAATCGAAGCATATTCATGAGAATCAAACATACAGACAAATCGAATGAACAAACAGTAAAGACGAACTCAAAATCCAAGACTAAAACAAAAATTAGGGGTTTTCAACATAACTAGTTAGGTTTAAAGGGAAAGACCAGATTAAACACTTAGGGATGAGAGAACAACACTTAAAAATCAAAATTGTTCTTAAAGAAAGTTTCAGAAACCCTAGTTATGAAGGAAAATGAAGCGACACTTTGAAAATCGAAAGGTTTTTCATAAAACAAGCACAAAATAGTTCAAATATTCTCAAATTTGTTATAGATCTAAATAGTTAAGAGAGGAAATTAGGGTTTCGAGAAAAATGACCCAAAGATAAGAGAGACCGGCTTAGAAACCATAGGTCTAACAAAAAATAGGACGATCTTACTCAATCGAGCCATGATGGCCTGAGGATGGTGAGAACAGGCCCAGGGGTGAGCGGACCAGCCATTGGTCCCTTAAGGACCTCAAAGACAGCATGAATCCCGGTCATAGGAGAGCCATTAAGGCTGGGAGTGGTGATGAGTCATCATTGTTAACGGCGAACAAGCAATGGCGAAAGGGATTAAGGTTAGGGTAGAGGGAGTTTGAGAGAGAAGGAGAAGGGTGATGGCGGAGAGGGTGAGAGAGAATGAGGGGTTTCGGGTTAGGTCATTAGGTTAATTAAGGAAGGGATTAACCTGGACCGTTGATCAAAATGATCAACGACCAGGATTTGGGCGGAATTGGGTCGGGTAGGATTTAGGTTTGAGCATGGGTCTTTGGGCTAGTTTAATTAGGTAATTTGGGCTAGTTTTAATAGGTTATAATTGAAATAAAATGGGGCTATTTTTTAAATACCCAATCAAAAGTAATCAAAATAATTTATAAAATAGCTACCAATTATAAAAAATGAATTTCATGCATAGAAACATTTTAAAAATGATCATTTGGTATTTTAAAAATGCAAAAGATTAATTTTTGGTAAAAATAGTACAAAATTATATGCATGGGCTATAATTGCAACGTTATTGCAATTATAGCCAAAAGGTGCCAATTTGTCTATTTATGAAATAATTTGGTCTTAATAAGATCATAATTAATAAATGAAATCAAAGAATGCTTTTGAAAGCACTTGTGATACAATTCTGTAATTATTTATTGGAAATAAAATGCTGGATAAATTAATAAAAATATAGAAAATTGTGAAAAAATACCAATTGCTATCAATGCATGATTTTGAAGGTATATATGCAATTTTAAAATATTTTGGGGAAAAATTGGATATCAACAACCGTGGGTGGATTGAGCTTATTCGGCGGCACTTTTATCATATTGGCATGCACTTGACATTAAAAGCATTTGCGGACATACTGAATGCAATCCGCCTCCATGGTCATCTAAAAGTAACCGTCCCTGAGTATATTTTTAGCCAAGATGAAACCGTTCATGTGCGGACCATATGTCCCGGCATGTACATCCTCAAGTAGCTTAGAAGCTTCCTTTGCGTCGACACATCTTAGTAAACCCAGATCATGAGTTCTTCTGTACAAGTTCCCTCCGCCGTCGAAGAAGTGATTTGACAATCTCCGGAGTGTGCGTTTCTGAATGTGATTTGAATGCTATGGATATTCTCCCTTTAATAAGTACTCCTTGATGTCATGGAACCAAGGCTTTCCATCTATTTCTTCCTCAATATAAGCAAAATATGTTGGCTGATCATGTATTTTCACCGGGATGGGATCAATATAATTCTTATCTGGATGTTGTATCATAGATGACAAAGTGGACAATGCATCGGCAATATAATTCCTCCAACTGTCGTATGTTTTGGTAACGTATTCTCCTATAAATAATACTTCTTCATCAGGAAAATACGTCTTCAAAGGTTCGTATGCTCCTCCCACTGGATTTTCCGCGAGGTGATCTGCCAATGCTTGCCCTTTGACTGCCTTTTGAGTTACATGGACGATATCAAACTCACTTAATAGTATCTACCACTTGACCAACTTTCTAGTCAGCATGGGTTTCTGGAATATGTACTTCAGAGGGTCCATCCTGGATATGAGGTATGTAGTGTAGGCACAAAAGTAATGCCTCAATTTTTGAGTTGTCCGGGTCAAAGCACAGCAAGTGCGTTCAAGTAGAGAGTACCGTGCTTCATAAGGTGTGAACGTCTTACTCAGGTAATATATGGCTTGCTCCTTCCTTCATGTCTTGTCATGTTGTCCCAAAACACATCCGAAGGCTCCATCCCATACAGATAGATAGAGTAGCAAAGGTCGTTCTGGTTCTGGCGGGACCAGAACTAGTGGTGTGGACAGGTACTCCTTGATCTTGTCAAAAGCTTTCTGGCAATCCTCTATCCAGCTTGTTTCAGCATCTTTTCTCAATATCTTGAAGATGGGTTCGCATATGACTATGGATTGTGCTATGAATCAACTGATGTAGTTGAGACGTCCTAGGAAGCTCATTACATCTTTTTTTCTCTTAGGTGGTGGTAACTCCTGAATAGCCTTGACTTTGGACGGATCCAGCTCGATCCCCCGGCGACTGACAATGAATCCCAGTAGCTTTCCTGCGGGAACCCCGAATGCACATTTTACGGGGTTCAGTTTCAAATTGTACCTCCTTAGCCTGTGAAAGAACTTTCTCAGGTCCGCTATGTGATATGTAGCCCTTTTAGATTTGATAATGACGTCGTCCACATACACCTCTATTTCTTTATGGATCATGTCGTGGAAGATAGTTGTCATGGCTATCATGTAAGTGGCCCCATCATTCTTCAGACCGAATGGCATCATCTTGTAACAGTATACACCCCAAGGTGTAATAAAAGTTGTCTTCTCTACTTCTTCTTCATCCATTCAGATCTGGTGATAGCCCGCGAAGCAATCTACAAAGGATTGGAGTTCATGCTTAGCACAATTATCGATCAGGATGTGTATATTTGGTAGTGGAAAGTCATCCTTGGGACTTGCTATGTTTAAATCCCTATAGTCAATACATACTATAACCTTCCCATCCTTCTTCGGAACTGGCACAATGTTAGCTAACCAGGTTGGGTACTCAACCACCCTGAGAACTTTGGCTTTGATCTGCTTGGTAACTTCCTCCTTGATTTTCAGGCTCATGTCTGGTTTGAACTTTCTGAGTTTCTACTTTACTCGCGGACACGTGGGATTATTGGTCAGCTTGTGTGCCACTATAGGCGTGCTTAAACCGGTCATATCATTGTATGACCATGCAAAAATGTCCTCATACTCTTTTAGGAAACGGATGTACTCTTCCTTCTCTGTTGGTGACAAGTAAATGCTGATGCGAGTCTCCTTGACGGTCTCGATGTCTCCCAAATTCACTACTTCGGACTCATCCAGATTGGACTTAGGCTTATTCTCAAAGTTTTCAACCTCTTTGCCAATTTCCTCGGGTATCTCATCTTACATGTCACAGTTACTAGTTCATCAGGAAAAATAATAATAATGTTGTATAAAAGAAAAGTGTAAAGATAGTAGTGAATAATAAAGAGCAAATGCATTTGATTAAAACTGAAAAATCATTTGGACAAAGTACGGCTCGATGAATCGAGCATTTATTTTGAAACAAGTAAATCTTAAAACAAAATTACAGGAAATCTTAAATACCTAGAATGGCTATATAAGTAAAATCTGCAAGCTACCCAGGGACTCGGCGGGCTCAGAATGGTATAGCGGTCCAATTCCTGAGAACAACTCCCCTTTTTACGGTCTGAATGGTGAGACCTTCTTCCTATTCCTCCTAAATTATGGCACTGCAGTCCATGTCCTCATCCTCCAAGAATAAATTCTTCAACCCAGCTAGTGTTTCCTCTTCTGCCGTCCCCCATATCGTATCAACTTGGTGAAAAACTTGTTCCAAACGTGGCACTGGTTGCTCGAGAGGGTAGTACGGTCCACGCCATGGAGGCGACCAATTTCTATATTCTTGCCATGTGTACTGGTATCTGAGCCCAAATGTGGTACCATAATTTTTCAGCTATATTGGTTTGGTGATACCTTGGAGGTTCTTCCCCAATCCTTTGTCGGGTTCATATCCAAACCATGCCAATATGCTTTCTATTTTACCACTCCACCATTTATCTTTCTCGACGGCGTTGACCCGTTCAATATGATGATAGGTTTCCCCTCTTAGCCTTCTTTTATGTCCAATGGCCGGGATGTTTTGACTAGTGTAAATGAGGTTACTTCCATCTCCGTGAATGATTACCTCCTGACGGTTCCATTCAAACTTCACAACTTGATGTAGTGTGGAAGGCACGACTCCAACGACATGGATCTATGGGCCTAACAGAAGGTTATATGAGGTTGGTATGTCGAGTACCTGAAATTCGACGTCGAACCAAGTAGGCCCCATCTGTAAGCAATGGTTGATTTCCCCTATCGTGGCCCTTTGGGACCCATCGAAAGCTTTCACATTCATGTTTCCTACCCGTATTCCATGAAAACCTTTGTCCAACCTTTTCAGAGTGTCCAATGGACAAATATTTAGGCTTGAACCTCCATCTACCAAGACCCTGGTAATGAACTTGTCTTCAAATTGCACCGTAATATGCAATGCTCGATTGTGATTCAACCCCTCAGGTGGTAGCTCATCTTCGTGGAAAATGATCTTATGACTTTCTAGTACTTGCCCAACCATGTTGGCCATTTCTCCGCCAGTGATGTTATTGGGTACATAAGCCTCGCTCAGCACTTTCATTAAAGCGTTCTTTTGTGCCTCTGAATTTTGCAACAGTGACAAGATAGATATCTGAGCTGGGGTTTTGTTCAGATAGTCAACGACGGAATACTCCTTTGCCTGTACTTTCCTCCACAAGTCATTTGGCCCTGTCTCAATGACAGGATGTCTGGTAGTGGCATCCTCACTCGATCCTCCTATGTGTTCAGGCGTGTAGACTCTTCCAGTCCTAGTCATTCCTTGTGCGGCGTCAGATTCCTCTATCTTGGCCTTCCCTTTTTGCTGAGCCTCGACAATATAATCCCAGGGTATTGCTTTTGAGTTGAATGGAGGTATGGTTGATACCATCATAGTGAAAGGTGTGACCACTTCTACTTCAAATGGAGTGGGGTGTCTGCATGCGGAGCCACCTCCACCTCGAATGGAACTAATGCAGTTACCTCAACCTCGATTGGTGACTGAGTATGTACCACAATCAAAGTAAGTGTAACTGTAACTTTAAAGTCATCACCTTCTCGAATAAGCCCAATTGACCCCTCAGGGTCCCATTCTTCATTTGTATCTATCACATGTACATCATCACCTCTATGATCAAGGAGGGGGTTGCTGCGGATATTAGGTGCGGCTTCCTTCGCCTGTATGACCTTGTTGTCAATCAGCGTCTGGATCTTATCCTGTAGTGTTCGACACTCAGTAGTGGTGTGCCCCTTCATGCAGAATGGTACGCATAAGTTTTGTTAGGATTGGCCCATTAGGATGGGTTTTCTAATGCCACAGTAGGAACGTGAGTGATGTAACCCGCGACTTTTAATCTTTCATACAACTGGTCCATGTGCTTAGTAATGGCGGTGTATTGTCTAGGTTGCTTGCGGTCGAAGTTGGGTCTTGGAAAGTTTTGGCGAGTTGGAGGTGATTGGAAGTGGGATGTTTAGGAGTTATAAGTGTGATGGACAGTGGTCGTTTGAGAGTATATGTGAGACGAGGGTTGATATGTAGGCGGTGATGCTTGGTATATAGGCGGAGGTGTTTGATATCTGGGCGGAGGTGTTTGTTATGTGGGTGGAGGGGTTTGATAGATAAGTGGATATTTTGGACCCTGGGCCACCATTACTGCCCCAACATCTCTCTTCTTCGATATGCCACCTGATTGTAATGCCTTATTTGTGGCCTGTAGTGCCTCGAAATTTGTTACCATCCCGCTCTTGATTCCTTCTTCGTTTCTTTCTCCAAGTTTAATGATGTTGGAGAATTTGTGATTTTTGATAACCATTAACCTTTCATAATATTGCAGATCATGTGCTCTGACAAAGAATTTGTTCATCTGTTCTTCGTCCAAAGATGGCCTAACTTTGGCTACTTCCGACCTCCAACGAGTACCATACTCACGAAAAGTCTCAGTAGGTTTCTTCTTAAGATTTTGAATGTAGAAAACATCTGATGCGTTCTCTGTGTTGAACCTGAACTGGTCCATGAAATCTGAAGCCATACTTACCCAATTGGACCATTACTTGGGATCTTGGTTGATATACCAGGACAAAGCATCCCCAGTAAGACTCCTCATAAAGATGAACCCCGACCCCGACAAGTTTGTCACGTCCTTAGATGAACCCTGGGATCATTTGTGCCATCGAATATCTCGAACTTGGGAGGTTTTTACCCCTCTGGAAGTTCCACATTTGTCTGTATGCATAGGTCTTCATAGTTCAAATCTTCTATTCCTCTGTCGCCTTCAACACCCTAAACTCGGCTGGTTAACTTCTTGAGCTCTTTAGCTATGTTTTTAATGATCAGGTCCTTCTCGGAGGATTCCGGTGTATAAGAGATTGGTTAGGTAGAGTGAGGTACAATTTCTACGTATATAAAGTTGCTTTGATTGGTGCTAGGGGCTTGGGTGTAATGATGGTCGTTGGTGGAGTTTTGGGGATGAGGAATAGGTTGTGGTGTATTTTGGGGAGTATGGTAAGTGGTGGTTGGTGGGTACTAAATTGGTTGAGGGTGATGTTGCGGTGGAGTCGGTATTGGCAATGGATTGAGATTTGGGGTGGAGTTGCATATTGATTTGGTGTGGGAGGATTTTGTGGATGTTGGTTTTGTATGTTCTGGGGAGGTACTGGGTTCTTTGTGTTTTGTTGGTGGATGTCGAGGACATTTAATGTGAGTGACAGGTTTGGCAAGTTGCGAACCTGCTCAAGTTCTCCTTGCAGTTCCAGTATCTTTTGTTCTAGTCTCAAAACTAGATCATTTAGGGTCGGAGTACTACGACCATCTGAGGTTTCTGCGTTCTCAATATTCTCCTTTCGGATACCACTTAAGTCGTCCATTTTTGTTTTTCATCTACCTTTTGTATTGCTTGGAAGAGGAGGAGGTGGATGGCCTCTAGATCTGGTATGATACGCTGATGAGGCCAGTATGAGTGAACCAACCTAAGGGGATGGGAATAATCAAAATAAAGAAAAAACAAAAAAGGGTAACAAGTCAATGAGGATCCTGAAATATTTGCAGTATTTAAACACATATTGCGGAAATGTAAATTCGTGTCCTACTTTGGGAACCTCGTTGTGACCGAGGTAGGCCTAGTGACAAATAAATTTGGAGAACTTTAAATGCCAATAAATGCTTCATTTCATAATATAAAAATAGACGAATCCTAAAACGACACTAAGATAATAAAAATAAGTCACTACTGACACTTAACCTTATTACATTTTAGGAAAGCAAATAAATCTAGCCTATTTGGTCCCAGAAGGACCTTCCCTAGATTCAATCTTCCTGACTCCATCATATAGGTCCCCCAGCTCGCGCAGACCCAGCAGCAAGTAGGCTCTGGCCAGATGCCCTCCTTCAGCGTTTTGGCAATCCTCGATCCTCTTTATGACTTTACCTTCCAGCTCCACTATTCCTCGCTCCAGATACTCCAGTTTCCTATTGGAAGTGATTTTTATCTCTTTCCATTCTCCAATCAACCTCACATTCCTTTCATGTATTTTCCGGTGCTCATTCTCAGAGTCGTGGACCCTCCTGCGCAGCCTGTTGTATTTGACTTGAGCCTGAGCTTCCTCGTCTATGATCCTATTCCCTCGACCAGTTCCTGGCATCACCATCCCCTTCAGATTGTCCTCCAACCATGCTGGGTAGAGAAGCTCACACCCTACATGATACCTATCTGGCTCAACAGTGTTCTTTTCCACAACGATTTTACAATACCACATGTGCTGAGCTTGGCACTTGTAAGGGACGTCGTCATCTTAAAAGTCTGCCTTGAAATGGATCATCTTGGAAACCCTGGGTACAACCTGTTTCCTGCCTGCTTGCCTCATAACTCGGCTAGGGACATAAGGGTATATCCCCCTCAACCCAATCAGCACCAAGTGTGGAGCGTCTTTGGATATGATGATGAATTCATCTGTCAGGAACCATTCAAACATCCATTGCACTTGTTCATCGGTCAGATTGTCGAAGAACTCTACCCATTCTTTGGCACTTTCTAGCTTAGCAAATCTGTCTGTAATGTAAGCCATCTATTTGGGGTGATGGAAGGCAATATGTTCGTTCCAAGCCCTTCGCATAAATTCTTGGCGATAGTGACCCTTTTGGAAATGCTCCAACAACCATAACTACAGCAATAAGTTACAACCCTCGAAATGTTTGACCCCTCTTTGACAGTGCTCCAGAGCCCTGTAGATGTCGGCTATGATCATGGGGACTATGGTATATGTCTGTCCATTAATCCCTTCCATCAAAGACTTGGCGACCATGGCCAACCTAGTGTAAATTCTTCCCCTTTTCATTGGGAACACTATCAGGCCTAAGAAGCATACAATGAATACGAACACTCTACAGTGGATGTGACCCAGAGAAGTGAGAGAGATCTCATCATGGTAGGTACGGAAAGACTTGCTATGGCCATAACTCTCATACAGGTATTCGAAAGATATGTAAGATTCCTTCAGGCACACTAGGTCGGCATTCTTATTCAGCCCATCATCTTTAAGAACCCTTTGCTAGTACAATTTTTTGGTACCAATAACCCGGGATTATCCTAAGTCAATCCCGCAAGCCGGCCAATTTCTTCTAAAAGCGGTGTCATTTCTATGTCGCCGAAGCGAAACACAGTCCTTTCACTATCCCATAATAAAGTGGCAGCCTCGATCGACTTGTTGTTTGGCTAGATATCTAGCAAGGAAGTCAAGTTACCCAGGAACTTTCTCACATGATTCTTGTCACTTGAGGAAAGGTCCTCCCATCAATCTAGCAGCAATAGTGGGATATTGCTAACCATACCGAATCTGGGAACCTCGTGCCTTATTTTCTACAAAATAAAAGGGTTAGGCCTTACCCCCACCAGACTCGACTATTTATACATTTACGATCAGCATATCGGCATTTAGTTCTCCAAATTAATGCACAAAACACGGTTGTGGTCGTTGGGATTATGAAAAACCCGATGGACATTTGGATAAGGCTTATCTTAAAGGATCATTATGTGGAAAACATATTGATTCGACTAGGTTTGACCATGATGCATGCATAATTTTGACCAGAGTAAGGCTACTATGGGGTTTATATTGGTACCCTCAAGCGGACAACTTGAGGGGAAAGCACGAAACCATCGACTGCACCACTACTCGATTAGTTTTACCGCAAATAAGCCTTTCCAAATTTAAGAGTAATAAATAGGAAGAGCACAACCACTCATTAAGTGTTGCTATAGGATTTGATACGCGCGAGTGGAATATGATGTGGAGCATAATTTTGCAGCAATTAATAGCATGTAGTCAAGTATTTGCACGTAAGAAAAATAAATACAGTATTTAAATAATTGCAAAGACAGTTACAGAAAAAGAAAATAAAGAGACAAGTCAGTTTCATGAATAAAAGGAACATAAATGCTTAAAATAGGCTAAATTCAAATAAGGGGAAAGGCACGAGATAAATCATACTTGGACTAAAAATAAGCTCGTTATGGTAAGAGCCTAAAGGTATCCCCAGCAGAGTCGCCATGCTGTCGCTCCCCCTTTTTTCCCTCCTCAGAGAGAAGTCCGGGTTTCGACATTACATGGGGTAATAACTCATTTACTTTTGGGAATTGGGTATTTTGAAAAGTCGCCACCTAAAGTATTATGGTACGTTAGGGCACCCAGAGTGATTAACTCCAGGATTGGTTTGCATTACCAGAGACTTAGGGTAAGGGCTCGAAATAACCTTGAGGGGAAGGTGTTAGGCACCCCTCTCGGTCCACAATGGTGGGTCCCGACCGAACTTATACTTGTGAATTAGTCCTTTAACAAATAAGTATTTGAAATAAATAATTGCGAATAAAACGTGTTGGACATTGTATGACCCAGATAATAAGACAAATGAGTTGTGTACATATAAAATAAAGTTTTAATCAAAAGGAATTTGGGAAAAGGGGTCCTAGGTTGGTTAGCCTACGGAATCACCCCACACAATGCCTGGTAAACACTCATCAATGAGGGGCTACATGTGACATTAGCACGTAGTTATCATATCCCATATCTACCCTTCCCAACCCTTAGCGGTTATTAAAGCGAGTGTTGGTTAACGATCTCTATTGCGTGCTGTTACCCGTCCCTTCTTAATGGTCCTGGAGGGAATTAGGACCTCTACCTATAGGCAATTCTAGACAGACCCCTAAGGTTTAAAGGAGAAAATACAAAGGCGACAAGCAAGAACACATAGGACTTCAACAATAAAAGCATGAAATAGCAGATAAGAGGCACAGGTTCACCTCCACAGATAATGCATGTAAGCAGTACGGCTGAAATACAAATAAGGGCAATATTGTTAAATAGTATCCTAAGACATGATGTCTAGGCGAATATCAGAACACATGAGATATGCAGTTTTTATTTTATAACTCAGAAGCAAGGGCCTTAATCAGTTTGCCTACTAATTTTAAGCCTGTTAATCATTAACCAGTACACACAAAGAGGAAGCTTCCAGTTTTATAAAAGTTGATTACTTAAGACTTGCCTAGGCGTGGGATAGTGCACAGTTGTTACTAGAACCGTTAGAAGTTCAGAAGTCGTTTTTGCTTAAGAGCATACTGTTCTAGGTGTTACAAAATATAGGGATTATCGCCAGTTTGTTTAAAGCAGGATGAGATTGTTAATACTCTTTTTCATGCATCAATAGTTTACTAGGCGTAGCTGGGTGAGTATGAACGAGAACCTAAACATGGTATCTAATATGCACATATAAGTTATAGAATGATTTATATGCAAGATTCCTAAAGCATGGTTTCTAAGTGATAAAATAATGTCAAATGAGATGTTGAAACAGTAAACCTAAGAACATGATATCTAATACATGACATGCTTGGAATGTATTGGTCCTAAACATAGATTCTAATGCACATATGGAAAATGTAAACCTAAGGAATGGTTTCTGCCCATTGATATTGATAACATGTATGGCTACCGTCCTCTTTTCACTAGCCAACCTAAATATTTGTTTACAACAAATTATTACAGACCAATATTGTATGAATTACATGATTAGATAAGAAAAATAAGAAGTTACTCTATAGGGAGTCTGAAAGTAGGCCCGGATTTCCAGAGTTTCCAATGCCAGATTGCCTCACAGCCTTTCACATAATCCGGGTGTGTCAGAGTTACTTAAGGACCTCATGGGATCCTGGGCAGTGCTCACCTAGATTTCATAATCATAGATTGAGTAAGTGTAGTGTGGAAGGGCTAGCTCTAATGTATTAGAGTTCAGAGGGATCTCATCGGAATCCCTAAGCAGTCACACATTAGAGGGAAATAACTTAAAACCAAAGAGTAGATGTGCAAGTTCTTTAAAAGATTTAAGCAAGAAAATAGTTTGAAAAGAGACTTGTTTGAAACAGTTTTGTAAAAAAAAACAGAGACAATCTTGAAACGAGAATAGAGTAATAAGCAACTGTTCAAACACAACATCCAAAACAGGTTCATACATAACCAGAGAACATAGAACCAAGGTAGGTTCATCAACCACAAATAGGGGTAATGTGGTTTGGGGACACATAGGTCACATAGGTAAACACATAGTTACAGGAGCACTTAAGTACAAAATTAGCAATACGCTAAAGGGTTAAGGAACTACAGAATTAATACAGAATCAGTCAACTTAAGGATAGCCAACTACTTTGCACAAAAACATTAGTAAGGATGAGTCATATTAGAGTATACTAGAAGGGGGATAACATTTCATAAACATGATGAGTCTAAGAGACAGGACACATTCAGAAACATGCTGATGATGAAGTAAACATATTAGTTGCAAGTTGAACAACAAAACCATAAGTGAAAATAGACTAGAAATAGGAGGAATTGAAGTAATAAATGAAACATGTTGTTTTGAAACTTTGAATTGAAATCAGGACATACCGGTAAATAAGACAGTAAACACAAAGTGAAGGAGAGCGCAATAGTTAACCTTGGCTTGCAGCCGGCTAACTCAGAATAATAGCAAGTAACCAAAGAAAGGGAGAGCCAAAAAGTTTTGAGTGTGAGAGAGTTTAAACTAATGTATTCGTGTGTGTAATGAAAAGAGAAGAAAGTATATATAATAGTTTGAAAGCTAGGTAAATAAGGCAAGAATCAATTGTTCAGCAATTATAGAACTACATAATCAATTAAGAACGAAAATCAGTCAAGTTTCCCTTAATTAAGGGAGTAATTTACCAACGGTAGAAAGCATGTAACAAATAAGGAAAGAATTCAAACAACATAGGTACAGAATATGTAATTAGGGATAGATACATAAGGGTCTAATTAAGGAAATAACAATAGGAATCAATTAATAATACAATCAACCACATAATAAGGTAAAAAAAAATTTAAGGGTTATGAAAATAGGAAAAATAGCCGGAAATCAGTATAAGTGTATCAACACAGTAAATCAAGGATTCAAGAATCAAAAAATTAGTACTAATATTAAGGGAAATAGTATAGACTTCCATGAATAAACCAAAAAATGGAGTATAAACAGGAAGAACCAAATTGGAAACCTTAATAAGATATTACTATGGTGAAAATCATAAAATACTCTAATTAATCGAAGCATATTCATGAGAATCAAACATACATACAAATCGAATGAACAAACAGTAAAGACGAACTCAGAATCCAATACTAAAGAAAAAAATTAGGGGTTTTCAACATAACTAGTTAGGTTTAAAGGGAAAGCTTAACGAAACTCGATCAAACACTCAGGGATCAGAGAACAACACTTAGAAATCAAAATCGTTCTTAAAGTAAGTTTTAGAAAACCTAGTTATGAAGGAAAATGAAGCGACGCTTTGAAAATCGAAAGGTTTTTCATAAAACAAGCACAAAATAATTCAAATATCCTCATATCTATTATAGATCTAAAGAGTTAAGAGAGAGAATTAGGGTTTCGAGAAAAATGACCCAGAGATAAAGAGAGACCGGCTTAGAAACCATAGGTCTAACAAAAAAAAATAGGACGTCTTACTCAATCGAGCCATGGTGGCCTGAGGACAGTGAGAACAGGCCCAGGGGTGAGCAGACCGGCCACTGGTCCCTTTAGGACCTCAAAGACAGCATGAATCCCGGTCATAGGATAGCCATTAAGGCTGAGAGTGGTGGTGAGCCATCATTGTTAACGGCGAGCAAGCAACGACGAAGGGGATTAGGGTTAACGCAGAAGGAGTTTGTGAGAGAAGGAGAGGGGTGACGACAGAGAGGGTAAGAGGTAATAGGGGGTTTGGGGTTAGGTCATTAGGTTAATTAAGGAAGGAATTAACCTGGACCGTTGATCAAAATGATCAACGACCAGGATTTGGGCAGAATTGGGTCGGGTAGGATTTAGGTTTGGGCCTGGGTCTTTGGGCTAGTTTAATTAGGTGATTTGGGCTAGTTTTAATAGGTTATAATTGAAATAAAATGGGGCTATTTGTTAAATACCCAATCAAAATTAATCAAAATAATTTATAAAACAGCTACCAATCATAAAAAATGAATTTCATGCACATAAATATTTTAAAATGATTATTTGGTATTTTAAAATGCAAAAGACTGGTTTTTGGTAAAATAGTATAAACTAATATGCATGGGCTGTAATTGCAACATTATTGCAATTACAACCAAAAGGTACCAATTTGGTAATTTATGGAATAATTTGGTCTTAATAAGACCATAAATAATAAATAAAATCAAGAAATGCTTTTGAAATCACTTGTGATGCAATTTTGTAATTATTTATTATTAATAAAATATTGGATAAATTAATAAAAATATAGGAAAAATACCAATTGATATTAATGCATGATTTTGAAGGTATATATGCAATTTTAAAATATTTTGAGGAAAAATTGGGTATTAACAACCGTGGGTGGATGGAATGATTCGCTGAAATTGCCACCGATGACATTATTCCAACAACGACATCATCCTTTTTGGCCGCTTGTAACCATGCTCGTAAGATCTTTGTTTGATATTTTTACTAAATATCCTTCTATAGTCATATTGATCTTTTATCCTTCGAATATTTTAGCAACTCAATGGATCCCACCGGTGGTTGAAGGTTTAGACCAGTGTGTTCAGAAGATTTTGGATGTTACAGCGCCCAAAAATCGTTTGTGGAAATAACTGGCCCCCAAATATGGGTGGAAGTCCAAAAATCATGGTAATCTAAACTTACCTTGCTTCTATCTTTTATGTGAAGAACGTGGTTGCACCCTTCTGGCTTGTTTATGAAATTAGCTCTACCCGCGGGGTCTGTTGTTGTCCCCGAGGAGGACGTCTTGGCTGATCCTGCTAATGCGGAAAGCTGCTCCAGGAGGCGCTTACCCAATAAGGTGTCTCCGGACCTACTTCGGACACATGTGTTTTATTACGGAGTCCTCGGCCGGAGAACAAGCAACCAAAAATAAGGCATTCTTCTATGCCCAGGGAAAAGAATAAGAGGGTGAAGTCTATTGCCCCTATGTCATCTCCGGAAGTTGTGATCACTAGCCCTCCTCCCGAGCCAGTCATAGACACCGTGACGATTGACGATGATGGAAAAGCTAGTGATAATGGGGCTTCTCTACACTGAAGGTGGCATTCATCATCAATACAACAGAATGCTCAATCTGTTGGGTTAATTACACAAACCGAGGACAATACCTCAACACTTTGGGAGAAATTTGATTTAGTGGAAAATGTCAATTCCCGTTTCCGGACCTCAATTTTCGTGCCCGGTATTGCAGAGCTAAGTACCGAGTCCCTACCATCTTTGGTTGGCCAAAAAGTGATCGAGGCCAACCCTGTACTACTGCAAAGTAGCAAGAGTGGTCGAAACAGCTTTTACCCTAGAAGGTCGGGATCGATTTCCACAAGGAGCTAGAGATTGGGGTTGAGTTTCTATCTTAATTGGAGTTGCGTAATTATTCCTAATTACACTTCTATTCATAATTGGTTTTGATATTACTTCTAATTTTTTACTACTAAGATGCTAAATTAGGCTAAGTGAAGCTAAGAGTAAACTATTGAAGATTGTCTAAATTGGTAAAAGTCACTAGGGAAGTGACTTTCTCCTAGGTGGGTGATTGACGGATTCTCGAGTCTAAGACTAGATTGTCATATTTGGGGAGTATGATATAACCATTGCATGATTCTACTCACTCTATACCTCTTAGTAATTTGAGTGATTTTGCCCTAATTGACTTTCTCAAGACCAATTGGGTATGATAATTTGGGCAAGCAATAGAGGTTCAAGTCGGGTATTACTATCTCTAGGTTTAACCCTTTAATTGCGGCTATCAATCTCTTGAATACGCCCCAATTCCTTGTTGGACCAATTTCGTGGACTTAGGCTCTCTTTCTCAAGAAAAGCCAAATCAACTAGGCATAAACTAGTGTTTGCAACCACTAATTCAATATTTGAACCATAAATTAGTCCAAATATCAAACACCCACAGACATTCAAGCCTTAAAATACAAGACCCATCAATTACCCACACTAGGGTTGAGCCAAAACTCTAGCTAATGGGTCTAGCTACTCATGATTATAGAAGAAAACAGAGAAATAGATGAAGAAAAACCCATAATATTTAATTACTAGATAAAACTCGAAGATTCAATGATGAACTAAGCTAAAATTACTCAAAATAGAAAAGGAGTACTGTTCACAAGTGCAACTCTTCGTCAAAATACAATTGATGACTTAAAAATTGAAAAAGAAACTATTTATACTAGGCCAAAAATTCTGGACAAAAATACCTCTGCGGGGCTAGTGCAGACTGCACAAAATCGAGTGCGGCCACACTAAGGCTCTTGGCTGAAACAAACTGCTCTCTGAACTTGGCCACCGCAAACCACATAAAATGTACCGCGACCGCGGTGGCTTCTATTGCGGTCGGCACGAAATGGACCGCGGACCGCAGTGGACATATTCCTCCAACTTGGCAACTCTCTAATCTTAGGCTTTGCGGACCGCACAAAGTCGAGTGCGGCCGCAATAAAGTCAATGCGGTCTGCACAAAATACTTTGCGGCTGCATTGCTTGGCTGCCTGAAATGAACACTCCCTGAACCTTCTTTGCGGACCGCACAAAATGCTGTGCGGCCGCACTAGTCCTTTTATACTGAGCTTGGCCTTGTTCTTGGTACTTGTGCATGTTTCACTCCTTTTTGAGCTGGTATTGACAAATTGTCACCTTGTTGACCAAACCTTGCAATCAAGTACAACATGTGAGCCTTTTGGACTATTTTGTACGCATTTCTAATCAAAACTTAAGTAAGAAGGAGTGTTAAATGCATCATAATCCCTAGTTATTAACTCCCCCAAACTTAAGCTTTTGCTTGTCCTCAAGCAAACAAAATAAGACCCACCCCTTAAGAGTAAATCTAAGAAAATTTGGCTGACCTAAAGTGACCTCATCTAGCATCAGTTGGGACTTACAATCACCCTCAATTCAAATGAATCATTAGCAACATTCACTCTTTTAAACACCATGGATTTAGTTCGACACAAGAGCATCAAAACTTGACCCAACACATCAAAGAAACACTTTCTATTACTTTGGTCATTGTGGAACCCAAACTCACATACCTTCGACTCTCCCTAAGCAAACCTCACCTTTAGGATAGTAGCACTCAGAACAAGGTTAATGGAAATACACTTATCTCTCTCAAGGAAAAATCACAAGTCCGGTTCTAAGTACCATATGCTTGCCCCTTATGTGAGTCACCACTAATGTAAGTTTCATTCAACTCAAGATAATATAGGGCTTTTGTGGAGACATAGTGAAGGCTTTTGGTTCAGGGTAGGAAATGCTTGGTCTAAGTAGGTTCCATCTTCCCTTTAGTACTTCTTTTGCTTCGTTTTGGCATGCACTCACTTGACTTTTTAAGTCATTTCACTTTTTTCTAAGGGGTTAGAGAGACACACTATCACTCTTTCTTGTTAATTTCAAATCTTTTCTCCTTTCTAAACTTTCTACACCTTTCATTCTTTGCTTTTATTTAATCCCTTCATTCTTTTCTACATTGAACATTCTTTTTGTCGTTTTGCTTTTCTTTCTTTTTCATTGCCTTTCCTTTTCTTCATTTTGTACTTTTTTACCACTTTATTGCAATCCTCGTCTCTGCCCCCAAACTTATACTTTTGTCATGTGCTAAGGAAAGATCGGGTTCCAAGAAAGGGTATCTTTAAAATGGGTAAAGGCTTGTAGCGTGGTTCTTGAAGGAAAAAGGTCTAAGGCTCAAAAGGGCTGACTAGGGATTTTATCATTGGTAGGCTATGTAATTGTTCAAGATATCATTCAACAAGGAGAGCCTATAATCATGTCTCAAGTCAATTTACACTTAGGATTTCGCCTAGACAAACATTCAGGGCAAGTTCTAGACCAATGGCTCGGGACTTGGACTTGCAATTCAAATTCTCACCACACAAGCTATGGGATTGCTAAAGACACAGAGTCGGGGGCCACAATGACCTTAGATAATATTTGAGCACACAATGGTCCCGAAAAACCACTTGATGATTATCGGCTAACACAAGAGTCTCAAGGTCACAACTTTCACCATCCTATACATAACGATTTGTTTTTGACCATAAGATCAAAGGCAAATGTGGTAGGCCCAAGTGAAGCTTTGCTTGAGGCACCCTTACCAACTAACTACTAAAAGGCAAAATGGGAAACAGACTCAAACCCTTAAGAAGGTTGTCATTCCATCCATCATCGAGAAGAGCCACCCGCTTCGCACAAATTTCACCTTTGGAAAGAACCGTGGTATTAAGAAAATCAAAGGCTTATTGCAAAAACTCAAAACAAGAAGCTACGAACATGAAATAAGAAGCTAAGAAAGGGAAAATGCGGAAAGCAAAATGAAGTACAGACAACCTAGAAGTAGATGTCTGTATCCAATTGTTGATGCTGGCAAGGGCCTACCTCAGGCGGTGGGCAATCAATGGATATGCAGTGGTGGAGGTTATCTCTAGAGCTGTAGAAGTGGATGGACATGGGGCCATGTCTGCTGAGGTGGAAGGAGCTTGAGTAGGAGCCACTACCACTACTGGCTCTTCAAACTGGCCAATCAAAGTAGTGGCTTTGCCCTTGAAGTGCTTGCCCTTAGGGTTGTCATCACCCTATAGGCTATACCATGAGAAAGTGCCTTCGCCTTTACTTTCATATCAAACTTCCGCTTTTCCACATCTTGGTCCTCTAGGTACATGGTCAGGAAGTTGGGGAAGGGCTAAGATCTGTCACCTTCGTTCACTACCCGTGTAATAACCTGGGACATCACATTTCCGATGTTAATTGGGTACCCCGCCATAATAGATGCTACCAAAATCGCCCGGTGAATAGGGAGTGAGTTGTCGTAGGTGGTTGGGTCTAGCCTGGTGCACACAAATGTCTCCCACCCCTTAGCCTCAAAGTTCAAAGTTCTCCTCAAGATCTTCACTCCCGCAGTCAACCAATCTGGGGTGGTACCTGGTGTAGACATGTGATTTTTGACCCTCCCAAAAAATTTTCATATTTTAGCATGTAAATATTTAGTTTAGGCCTAACATCGCTATTTTAATTAGTTTTAACCCGTTTACTTTATTTTCTCATAAAAAAAATTATAAAAAAAATAGTTTCATTAAGGTTTTATAGTCATTTTTATTCTTGAAAATACCAAAAAATAGTTTTGTTTAAACGGTCAGACTTATTTTAATAATTATTTTTACTTAAGTAGGGCTAATTAATATTTTTGGTATTATTTCTATATGGATAGATTTTTTTAAAAGCTAGTCATAAAAGCCCAAGTTTCTAGCCCATTCCTTGAGCCTAATACCCTTAAACCCAAATAATAACCTAGACCTAACCTATTAAAACACTAGGACTAAAGAGTTGGAGATACATGCTGCCCTAGAGCTAAAAAAATCAACGCCGTTTTCAGCAAATACACGGACCCCTCCTCCCCGTTATGGATCTCCTTCAGCAAAAATGAGGGAGTCCCATCGTTGCTTCTTCTCCACGCCTTCTCCGCCACTACTTCTTCTTCTCCGGTCGAAAATTCGGCAGTTCCCTCTCATTTTCTGGCTGGGCCGTTCATCTTCCTCAGCACACCACAAACAATCGATCTTCTCGACCTCTCAACCATAAAGCCACCATCGAATCCCTCTCATCCGTTTACTCGAACATACTAGTTACAGAACTAAATAAACTTTCAAATTTTTTGCTGTTTTAAGTTTCATTCTAAAAAGATGAAAAGCCAAAAAAGATTTTCACCTTCTTATCTTAAGTTTTATTAGCTTCAGATTCAACCAAAGAAAAAAAGGAATTCAAAAAAAAATCCTTAGATCCCTTTGATTAGAGTTTATTTCAAGAGGAAGAAATCCAAACAAAACCGGAGTTGCAATGAGGTGCTCGTGTTTGGCCAAGAAGTTCTGATCTTATTCGTAGTCTGATCCGATGCTAAATGGACCTGTGGTTTGGAAGTTTGCTGATTTTTGTTGCCGGTTTGAGGATCGTCGTGTCGAGTTCCGGTCGCAACTGTATCTTTATTTCAGTCCGTGTAACTATTGGAATTTTTATTAATTGGAAGAAATTTCAGGTTCAATTCTCTCCTCTCTCATTATATTCTAGTGTCGATCTTAATATTGTTTGTGTCCAAATTATGGTTTTTGCTGGATTTGTGATGTTAATTGGTTTGAGTGAATTCTTACTTGAAATTCTTTTTAGAACGGAGGGATATTAATCTTGACGGGAGGTTTTTGAAATATCAACTTTAGTATGCACCTTAAGAAGTTCATGTAGAGAGCGTTGTTGATGGTGTAGTTATTCTGTTGTGTGAATAAGTATTGCTCTCTGAAAGTTGGTCTTCTCTTTTATAATCAGTTGAGTCTTAGTAATATGCAAATGCATTCCTAAAATTTGAATTGTTCTTTTCCCTTATATCTGTGATTATCTTACTGGTTGCAATTGGAAATTGTTTATCATACACTAGCGAATGAAACCACTTGTTTTGTCATGTGTTGTTGACTGAAGGGTTGCGGAGAGTATTGGAGAAGATGTTAAGGATTTAAAAGAAGGAGATTCAGTTGTCCCGATACATAGCTAGTATACTTTAGGCATGTATTAATAAACCAATCATCGTGATTGTGTACACGTTCGCGTGACATAATTACGATCTTAAAAACCAACTCGGAGTATGCGTTTGTGCAACTTCGATAAGATTTTCTTAATAATGAATTTGTTGTTAATAGGCCGCTAAATTAAATGTAGTTCAGGTGTGTCATTCACAATTTAATCATCCATGGCCCTCGTATTAATCGTATGACTTAGATATAAAAATGAAAAACACTTGTAGTCCTTTAGGCCCGTTTAATATACCATCGTGGTTGCGTACACGTTCGCGTGATATAATTACGATTCTAAAAATAAAACCGGGATATACATTCGCGCAACTTTGGCCAAAATTTTCTTAGTAATAACAAAGCGTTATTAATTGTGGACGCGTTCGCGTGACATGATTTTTGACGCGCCAAACAAAATGGGTACACGTGCGCGTGACCTGTTTAAAGATATTTTCCGAATTAAAAAAGGCAAATGCACATAGGTTCTAAAGTAAGTAATTAGACAATTTAATAAGCCAAGTATGATCAAAGCGACCGTGCGAGAACCACAGAACTTGGGAATGCCTAATACCTTCTCCCAGGTTAACAAAATTCCTTACCCGGATTTCTGTGTTCACAAACCATAAATAAGAGTCAACTTCCTCGATTAGGGATTTTAAACCGGTGACTTGGGACACCATAAATTATCCCAAGTGGCGAATCTGAATTTAATATAAATAATCACATTTCGATTGTCGCTTAAATTGGAAAAAACACCCTTATACCCTCTTGCGGGGGTAGTAAAAAGGAGGTGTGACAACTGGGATTGCCAAGTACTCCGCCAACCAAGGACGAGCTTCCTCGCCCAATGCCATCTTCTCCAAGTACAAGGACTCATCTTCCTCCAAGAAGCCTAAGTAATCATTTATGGTCTTTCCATCGAATTTCACCTTCAAGTTCCGCACTTTGGCAACTATGGTGCCCTTTTTGATGTCGGCCACATTTTTGTAGAAATCCTTCACTAAATGCTCATTGGCGTCCTTCACATGGACTATGAAGTTTTCCCATCCAGCTCTCTCTCTGAATTGCCTCAGCACATTGGGGTTGTGAGGCAAAAGGTCCTGGGTGATAAATTTATGCTCAGATATCAACTTCCTCTCAGCTACCACTCTATGAACTTGTGGTAGGCAACCTCACTTACTAACCGGTCCTGCCATGCCTCTGAATTTCTAGTCCTCTCTACCCCACCTACTTGGGGCTCACCCCCTTCTACTTCTTTCTCCATCTTCTGCTACTGGACCCTCTCTAGATAGTGAAGTTGTAGGAGAGGTGGAGTATTCATTTCCACTGCTGGAAATTGAGCCCTTAGACTACTTAGAAGATATACGCATTGATGCTTGGGCAGTGGAAGAGCCTGGAGGTGTATCCCTCAACCTGTTCCTCTCCGGCCAGTCAGGAACATACTCTGGCACGGAGCCTGAAGATGCCTCCCGGGAAGGCTCATACTCACTCCCCAACTGGTCAATGGCTTTGTCAGTAGCTCTTATGATCCTCCTTGTGTTCTTTATGTTTTGTCGGACTTATGGGGTCAATTTTATCATTCATTGTTCCATACCCCGGGAGGACTCTCGTCTACCTAACTATTTACCACCTTTGTCTTGAGATTTCACCATTGTCTGCAAACAACATTCAGTTATGCTTTGTTATTATCAGTAGAAACAATGAAATGCAAAGTTGCAGATAGTTTAAATATTGCAGAATGCGAACCGCACAAAATGAGGTGCGGCCGCAAAGAGGCTACCGCGGACTGCAGCAAATCCATTGCGGTCTACACAAAGGTGGGGTTCAGACTACCCATTCTCTGAATCTATGCACCGCGGACTGCACAAAAAGGCATTGCGGTCCGTATTGAGGCACCGCGGACCGCACAAAATCCATTGTGGACGCGGTCCTCAAATGTCAACATTCAATACTTGGTCCATTGCAGGCCGCACAAAATAGCATTGAGGACCGCACAGAGGTACCGGGGACCGCACAAAATCCAACGGGTCCGCACTGAGTGCCCAGCAGCAATACCAACCTAGGGTTCATGTTTTGTTCGTATTTAGTCCAATTATTCACCTAATGATTCCCTAAGTGTTGCCTTAATGTTTTAACTACCTAGTCCTAATTAAAATAATATTTAACTAACCTAAGCTACAAGATTGAAAGAAAAATGGGAAGGGAAGGAAGAAGAACTAAGAAAAATAAAAATTCAAAGAAAATAATAAAATTAAACAATTAAGAAGGAGTTAAAGTTACCAGAAATGAGATTTACTGAAGATTGAAGAATCTTAGCAGTTAATTTCGTGCAATGAGAGTTATGAATAGTGATTTTTCTGAGATGAAAAAGATCGAAAAGTTCAAATGTAGGGCCTTAGGTACTATTTATAAAAAATGTCCTGGGCCCCAGCTCACCTACCCACCGCGGACCGCACAATATGGCACCGCGGTCCGCGGTGCTCAAAACCATGAGGCACTGACAAGTTAACCGCTGCGGACCGCGAGAAATCCAGTGCGGCCGTAGTGGACCACCGCGGACCGCACAAAATGTAATGCGACCGTGGTGGAAAATTTCAGAGACTCCCTGCTTTTGTCAAATCACTTCTGCGGTCTGCATTGATTTCTTGCCCCCGCACAAAGGCCTTTGCGGCTGCACAAAATGAGTGCGGTCCGCATTGCCAACTTCAGAGAGTGAGCATTTTCCAACTTGTTCCTTCACTACATTAACACAATCCTACAACATCTCACAACCAGTCAGTCCAAAAATAAATCCTACATTACAATGAAAATCAAAGAAAGAAACATGGGTTGTCTCCCAAGAAGCGCCTGATTTAACGTCGTGCCATAACGCAGGTTACCATCAAATCACTTGAGATGAAGAAGTGCCACAACGTGGCTGTCATCAATCTTGCCCAGGTAGTGCTTGACCCTGTGCCCATTCACTCTGAAAACTTCCCCATTTTTGTTCTTCAAGTCAAGTGCACCAAATGGAGTTACAAACACCATTTCAAAAGGTCCACTCCATTTTGACTTAAGCTTTCCCGGAAACAAACATAACCGAAAGTTGAACAAGAGAACCAAATCACCCACTTTGAACTCCTTGCCACGAGCATATTTATCATGAAGGTACTTTATCTTGTCCTTGTACAAGGACGAACTAGAGTAGGCATGGAATCGGAATTCATCAAGTTCATTAAGTTGCTCCACATGAAGATTTGCTGTCACAAACCATTCAAGATTCAACTTCCTCAAAGACCACATGGCATTGTGCTCTAACTCAACCGGTAGATGGAAAGCTTTCCCAAACACCAACCAATATAGAGACATACCAATCGGAGTCTTGTAAGCAGTCCTATAAGCCCATAGAGCATCATCCAACTTCTTTGACCAATCAGTCCTATTTGCATTGACTGTCTTTGACAATATACTCTTAATTTCCCTGTTTGAGACTTCAACTTGGCCACTAGCTTGAGGATGATAAGTACTAGAAACTCTGTGGTTGACACCATACTTTGCAAGCAAAGTGTCAAAAGCTCTTTTATAAAAATGAGATCCCCCATTACTTATGATTGCACGAGGAGTGCCAAACCTTTTAAAAATGCTCTTCTTGAGAAACGCAACAACACTTCGGGCCTCATTGTTGGGTAAAGCCACGGCTTTAACCCATTTTGAAATGTAGTCAACCGCCACAAGAATGTATGTGTTCCCGCATGAGCTAACAAATGGGACCATAAAATCAATGCCCCATACATCAAAAATATCAACTTCAAGTATAGTATTGAGAGACAACTCATCTTTCTTCGAAATTCCACCAGCTCTTTGACATTCGTCACACCTCTTCACAAGTTCACTTGCATCTTTGTACAAAGTTGGCCAATAAAACCCACAACTAAGAACTTTGGAAGCCGTCCTCTCCCCGCCATGATGGCCACCATAGGGAGAGGAATGACAAGCCTCCAAGATACTCAATTGCTCTTCCTCCGGGACACACCTTCGGATCACACCATCCATGAAAATCTTGAACAAGTATGGCTCATCCCAATAAAAATCCAAACTATCCCATTTGAGATTATTCCTTTGGTTAGAAGAGAGCTCACACGAGATTATACCAGTCACAAGGAAATTAGCAACGTCCGCAAACACATGGCATACCATTCACCGACACCGAAAGGAGTTGTTCGTCGGGAAATGAATCATTGACCTCTAGGCCATCACGAGGCCTCCCTTCCTCCTCCAAGCGGAACAAGTGGTCCGCCACTTGGTTTTCACTACCCTTCTGGTCCATAATCTCCAAATCAAACTCTTGAAGTAACAAGACACATAGCATCAGTCTAGCTTTGGATTCCTTCTTCGTCGTCATGTACCGGAGTGCGGTATGATCAATATGGACTATGACCTTGGCACCCATAAGATACGGCCGAAATTTCTCCATGGCAAACACAATAGCCAAAAGTTCTTTCTCAGTCACCGCGCAGTTCACTTGAACATCATTCATTGTCTTGCTCGCATAGTACACATGATGAAACATTTTATTCACTCTTTGACCCAAAATCGCCCCAACCACAACATCGGTCACATCACACATGAGCTCAAAGGATAAGCTCCAATTAGGTGCGGTAATGATAGGAGTGGTGGTCAACTTGTGCTTGAGAATTTCAAAGGCTTGCATACATCTCTCATCGAACACAAACTTGGCATCTTTTTCCAATAACTAGCATAAAGGGTTCACTACCTTTGAAAAGTCTTTGATGAATCTCCGGTAGAACCCCGCATGCCCAAGAAAACTTCTAACTCCCTTGACAGAGGTGGGGGGAGGGAGCCTTGAAATCACATCAATTTTTGCTTTGTCCACCTCGATACCATGCTTTGAAATTTTATGCCCAAGAACTATGCCCTCTTCCACTATGAAGTGGCATTTCTCCCAATTAAGAACAAGATTGGTTTCTTCACAACGAGCTAACACACTATCAAGATTTTTGAAACACTCTTCAAATGAATCACCCACAATACTAAAGTCGTCCATAAACACCTCCAAAATATCTTCCACCATATCGGTGAAAATGGCCATCATACACCGCTAAAATGTAGCCGGTGCATTACACAGCCCAAAAGGCATCCTAGAAAAGGGAAAAGTGCCATATGGACAAGTGAATGTGGTCTTTTCATGATCTTTCGGAGCAATCAAGATTTGGTTGTATCCAGAATACCCATCCAAGAAATAGTAGAAGGCACGCCCAACAAGTCGGTCTAACATCTGATCAAGTAAAGGCAATGGAAACTGATCTTTGCGGGTCACTTTATTTAACTTGTGGTAGTCCATGCATACCCTCCAACCGGTCACGGTCCCGATAGGAATCAACTCATTTTGCGGATTTGCAACCACTATAATGCCACCCTTCTTCGGTACACATTCCACCGACGAAGTCCAAGAACTATCAGAGATGGGGTACACAACCCTGGCATCCAACCACTTGATCGCCCTTTTTTTCACAACTTCTTGCATTACCTCGTTCAACCTCATTTGATGTTCCAAGGAGGGCTTTGCATTATCTTCCAAAATAATCTTGTGCATACAGAATGCGGGGCTTATCCCCCGAATATCAGATAAAGTCCATACAATTGCCTTCTTCCGCTTTTGGAGCACCGCCAATATGGAATCAACCTGCATGTTAGTAAGACAAGAGGAAAGAATAACTGGCAAAGTAGAACTAGGGCCTAAGAACTCATACCTGAGGTATGGAGGCAACGACCTCAACTCTAACACCGAAGGTTCCTTAATTGAAGGTTTTGTTGGTGGAGTCTTCCTATTATCAAGGTCCAAAGATAGTTTCCTAGGATCATAAGAGTAAGAGCCCATCCCATGTAAAGCATTCACACACTCCACTCGGCCTTCATCATCATTGACATCAAAATTCAACAACATGGCCTCTAGATGGTCTTCCACATTGATCATTAAACTTTGTATCATCAACTATCACTGCCGTGACAAGGTCCACAAAAGAGCACACCTCAGAACTGTTGGGTTGCTTTATTGACTTGCACACATGAAAGACCACTTTTTCATCACCCACCCGGAAGATGAGTTCCCCTGCTTGTCGCGCCTCCTTTTTCTAGAGCGAAATCGGGTTTATGACATTTGGAGAGACAACTCATTCCTTTTGGGAATTGGGTTTGCATTTGAAGAGTCTCCACCTAATGATTAGGGTGCATTAGGACACCAAAAGAGTTTGATTTTGAATAACCAGAGATTAGGGTAAGGGCTTGAAATTATTCCAAGGGGAAGGTATTAGGCACCCCTCAGAATCCACTAGTATGGTTCCTGGCCAGATAATTATTGTGAATTTGGGGTGCAATTAACATGTAGACAAATAGGGCTCAAATAAGAGGGGGTTTCATATAATGGGTTGCAAATAAACAAAGTTTGGAAGAGCAAAGAAAACTGATTTTTTAAAGAAAGAATTGAAATGATAAAAGAAATAAAGAAATAAGGGAAATGGGGTCCTAGGTTTATTAACAATATGGATCACCCCACACTATGCCCGGTAATCACTCCTCAATGAGGGGCTACACGTGACATTATCGCGTGGTCATCATATCCATATCTACCATTCCCACCCCGTTAAGGTATTTAAAGCGTGAATTGGTCTCGTTTACTTATTGCATGCTATTACCCGCCCAATCCTATCAGTTCCGGAGGCATTTAGGACTACTAATCCTAAAAGGGAGGGATATTAGGCTTATTTGTAGCTTCAAAGGAAAAAAATTCTAAGGCGACATACAAAATACGTATTGCAAATTGGGGAAAGCATATAACAAGCAGAGGCTCAGATATACCTCCTTAAACAAAGAAGCACGTAATTAGCATGACTTACACATACTGTTTAGGTCTGATTTAAAGGTATTAAAGATGAGAGAGGAAATTGTTGAGACAATTTCAGTTTATCACATAGCTCAGATTAGAAGTCCAAATCGGGCTTGCCTGCTGGTTGTAATTATTAACAGAAGCAGATTCAGTTTATATTTATTACCCTAGGGCTTGCCTAAGTGTTGGACAAGGATCCTATAAGCATGGTATCTACTGGATTCAGAAAGCAATGAAACAGTAAGGCTCGAAATGAACTGCTTGAATGCATACTCGTTAAACTTGCTAAGTGAGGGACTCAGATTATTGAAAGAGAGAGGCAAAATATAAACGAATTGATTACAAGTTCTGCAAACGATAGCAGCCATTACTACTGGTTTTATATCTAACACTGAGTGAGGCGAATCAGATTTTCTTATTAGAAACTCCTATAGGCATGCTTTCTAGGCATTACTGATTTTAAGACCTTGTAGACGTAGCGTCGAAATGCAGAAGCCTTATAGACATTATTTCTAAGTGAAGTTTGAATATGCAAAATCCTATAGACATGATTTCTTAGTGAAGTTAAATATACAGAATCCTATAGACATGCTTTCTAAGTGAAGTTAAATATACAGAATCCTATAGCCATGATTTCTAAGTGAAGTTAAATATGCAGAATCCTATAGACATGATTTTTAAGTGAAGTTTGAATATGCAAAATCCTATAGACATGGTTTCTATATGAGTTTGAATATGCAGGAATATAGTAGTCCTATAATCATGATTTCTACCCTTTTCATACATAGTTACCCACCCTTTTTCACTAACCAGTCCCAAATGTTTATTACAAATTATTACAAACCATAATAAATAAAATTACATCAGGAGAAGTAAAAAAAGTACAACTAGAGGAAGCCTGATTTTGACTTCCTCTCGGAGTTACATGATAGACCCAACTCAAAGACCATTGATCCAAAGCCTTTCTCCAATATGAGTGTGTCAAAGTTCCCTAAGAGCCTCAATGGGACTCCGAGCAATGCTCACACCCAAATTGTATTATTAGAATGGGGATAAGTGCAGTGTGGAAGGGCCAGCCCTCATGTGTCCAAGTTCAGAGGGAGCTCAAGGGGTCCCAAGGCAAGGCTCACAAGAGGGGGCAAAACATAGAGTCTAAGAGAGAGTGTAAGTGAGGAGCAGAGTTCTGGGGAATAAAGGAGAGGGAAACAACTACAAACAAGTACACAAAAGGGGTTCAGGGGAATAGGTAAGTTGCAAAGAGTCCATATGCTTAGACATTTAGCTAATTCTGGGCATGCACAGCAATAGAGAGTGTTGTTATGCTTACAAATCAACAAGAATACACAACATATGATAGTGACATAGAGGTTATGATTCTAGGGGAATCAAGTTTGAGCCATAGGCAATAATACCTTAATACTGTCATGCCTCAAACAAGCCATTAGCATCAAACACATTGGGGTAGGGGGTTTGGGATGAATAATAGGAAGGAAATTACAACATGTTAAAGTAAATTCTGAACTAAACACGAGCAATAGGCAGACATGCAAGTGAATGTATTAAATAAATACATTGTTGTGGTTGCTGAAAACCTTAATCAGGACATACCAGTTTCAAAAAAGCAAAATACAGCAGTAGCAGTACTTGAAAGAAAGCAGGCCACAGTACAAGTAACAAGAGAGAGTGCTTTTTGAATGTGAGTGTGAGTTCAGAAGACTAAGAGTATTCGTGTGTTTGTGTCAATTAAAGAGCATGGTATTTATAGTTTGAAAACAGGCAAAGAATAAGGCAAAAAAATAACCATGTACCAATTAAAATCAATCAGTAGAAGAACTTCCTTTAATTAAGGAGTTCAAACTTAAACAGTAATGAATAGAAATCATTTAAGGAAAAAGATCAAATAAGCATCTTGTGCAAAGTATACAATTAGGGGTAAATACATAGGAGTTTAATTAAGGGGATGATCTTTGAAATACACGGTTAAACAAATAAGGTAAGAATCAATCAGTACATAGTAAATCAAGGAGTCAGAGATTCGAAATTACTCAATCATGAATAAACCAAGTCAGAAAGGCTAAGGAAAGTTTTCAAATCAAACCAAGAAATAGGGAAATTAGTAAAACAAGGAAAGAATCAATCAGACTTACACAAGGAGGTCTGAAATTAGTCAAAAATTGAAAGTCATTTTAGAGGAGAAGCTCAGTATATATAAAGAGCACACAAGTATTAGGCATGTGAGGCTGAATTTAGGACAAAGAAAAGTGTCATGCAATTGCAAAATCAGTAAGTAGTGGACTATAGGAACATGGTAGTCACATAGGTCAGTTTCAGTAACTCGGCAATGGAGAAGGGAGAGAGTATCAAATAGCATGCAAATGGTCCAGTAGAAAGACCTTAGAAGAGTTTAGCAGGGATTCAGAATCATATAAAGAAACAAAAGATTTTGAAATTCAGTCGAGCAATAGATGAAACAACTTCAGAAACTCAAATAGGTCCAAAGAAATTAGGGTTTTGAAACAAAACAAGTTCAGAGATAAGGAACAAACAAGTCACATAGCAAATAATATCAGAACTCAAATGAACCCCAAATCTTAGGGTTTTTGCCATCAATCGGGTGTAGAGATGAAAGACAAGAGAATCAGGCAAAAATATCAACAAAGAAAATAAAACCAGAAACCCTAAAAAAGAACTTAAGACTTTAAAACATAGTAGAAGAATCAACATAAGAAACATAGTAGAAGAACAACATAAGAAACACAGTAGAACATGCTAAAGATCAAAGAAACTTCTAAATAACTTGCCAAAACCCTAAATCGGAAAAGATAAAGGTTTTGAAAGCAGAGTTTTGAAAGAAACTTTGAGAAAGCGTTTGAAAGTTTATGGAAAACACGGATCTAGAACAGATCTAAAGAAATCAGAAGAACCTCAAAAGTTAGGGTTTCAGAAGAACCCCGATGGAGAAGTCGAGATCAGGCTCGAATAGCCATGGATGGCCGGAGCAAGGTCGGAGACAGCCATAGAACTCGAATTGCACAAAGTCTGGGCCAAGATTCTTCAAGGTTAGGCCTTGAAACTATAGTAACCAGATGTGTAGGAGTTATAGGAGGCCGGTATAGGACTTCAGTGGCCCTGTAAGCCATAGATTTCGGTGATTTTAGGGTGGAAGCGGAGGGAGGCGGCTAGGGTTTGGGGGGAGCTTGAGAGAGAACTGGGAGAAAGGGGGGATTCAAGGGCGGCTATACAAGGGAAATGATTATGTTTAGGGGTTAGATCGGGTTAAAAAAGGAAGGGGTTAAGGGTGGTCGTCGATCAAAATGATCAACGGCCTAGATTGAAGGGGAATCCGGGCGGGTTATTTTAAAGGGTCGTGGGTTGGGTAGATTTAGGATTTGGGCTGGATAATTGGATTTGAAATTGAGTTTAATTGGGGTGTCAAATATGGCTAAAATTGAAATGCAAATGGGCTAACATTTAAATAGTCATTTTCCAATTATTTATTTTATAAAAAATAGTAAAATAATTTTTGGAAATAAATTAAAGGTACTAAAATGATTAATAATACATAATTATCAAATTAAAAATATTGGAGTCAATTTTATAAATATAATTACAATTAAATCTTGAAAGAGGCCAATATTGCAATTATATGCAATTTAGCTTTAAAAATACTAAATAAATTTGTAAAAATATGCAAAAATTATGCTAGATATATTTTAATATAAATATTAGAATCCAATAAATTAATCACCCAAAATAATAATTTGGGGATAATTATTGTATTTTTCTTGATAAAATAGGGCAATAAATTGATTTTAAAATCTTTAAAAATTAAGAGAAAAAAATAAAACCTTGGGACATACTTATATATGCACATACATGCTATTTTGAGAGTATTTTGCATATTAAAAATATACAGAGAAAAATTGGGTATCAACACTGCTTCCACATCAACTAAGCCCTTCCTAGTAGCAAGGAATGGTCTCCTCCGTATGATTGGAACTTCATAATCCACCTCACAATCCAAGATCACAAAATTAGCTGGTAAGATAAATTTGTCCATCCGGACAAGCACATCATCAATAATACCCAATGGTCTCTTCATCGTTCTATCCGCCATTTGCAATCTCATGGAAGTCGGCCTCGTTGCCCAATACCCAAAGTTTTGAAAACTGAGTAGGGAATCAAATTGATACCTGCCCCAAAATCACATAGAGCCTTAGGAAAATCCGCACTCCCAATGGTGAAAGGAATGGTGAAAGCACTGGGATCTTCAAGCTTCGGGGCCATTGAATGCACTATTGCACTAACTTGGTGGGTCAGCTTTATAGTTTCACAATCCATGGATTGTTTCTTTTTCACCAAGTCCTTCATGAATTTAGCATAGCCCAGCATTTGCTCAAGAGCCTTTACCAAAGGCACATTATTGGATAAGCTCTTCATCATATCAATAAACTTTTTAAATTGATTCTCATTTTCAATTTTGCGAGCCTTTGAGAATAAGGTGGAGGTGGCCTTGGCAAAGGAGCCTTGGCTTTAGGCACAACCAGCTCCGGCATGTCTATTACGTGTTCCCTAGATGGGTTCACGTCATTTTTTCTACCCCGACATCTTGAATATCAATCCTCACTTATTCAATCACATTTTCAACCACCAAAGAAACTTCATCTTCTTGCAACTCAACTTCATCACTCAAAATTTGCTTTTGTTTGGAGGCATTCACATCACCGCCTCGTCCACTCCTTGTAGCTACCACAATAACATGATTGTTCCCACCCTTTGGGGTTACTACCGTATCACTTGGTAAAGCCCCCTTAGGGTGAGTGTTCAAGGTTTGTGAGATTTGGCCTAACTGAACCTCCAAATTTCTAATCGAAGTATTGTGGGAAGACAACTGAGTGTCACACCTCCTGTTTACGCACCCGCGGGGGTGCAAGGGAGTTTTTCCAATTAAAGGACAATCGAAACGGGATTAGTTTATTTATTTCAGAGTCGCCACTTGGGAGGTTTAGGGTGTCCCAAGTCACCAATTTTAATCCCGAATCGAGGAAAAGAATGACTCTATATTATGGTCTGCGTACCAGAAATCCGGATAAGGAATTCTGTTAACCCGGGAGAAGGTGTTAGGCATTCCCGAGTTCCGTGGTTCTAGCACGGTCGCTCAATTGTTATATTCGGCTTGATTATCTGATTTTATACCAGTATGAACTTATGTGCCACTTTTATCTTTTAACCGCTTTTATCATTTACTGTTTTTATCAAGAATTACAACGTTGTGAAAATGTATCTCGAACCGCGTTACAATCAATGTACCCGTGGTCGTCGGCACATTTTGACTCCGTTGAGATTTGGATTTGGGTCACATCAATGTGCACCCGAGTTTAAGGAGATTAAATTATTAAAGGCGCGCCTAAAGCGACTAGCGTATTTATTTTGGGTAAGACCGTGGAATTTTACTAAACGGTCCATCCCGAAGTCCAAATAATTCTTAAAGCAAACATTTATTGAGGGCCCCGCAATTTGTATTTTTATTTGGCGAGGCTCATCTCATTATTATTATTTTTTTAAAAAAAAATGAATTTGCAACGTCATGGACACGCATCTCGAACCACGTCACAATCAATGCACCCGTGATTAGAAATACATTTCGACTCCGTTGAGATTTGGATTTGGGTCAAATCAATGTGCACCCGAGTTTACGAAGGTAAGATTTATTAAGGCGCGTCCTAAAGAGTCTAACGTATTGTTATTTTAGGAGGGTTGTGAGATTTGCTAAACAACCCGTCCTGGAAACTAAATGCTTCAATAATATACATTTAACAAGGGCCCCGCATCCGCGCGTTTTGTTTATTTTCATCAAGGCTCATCTCGTTCTTATTTCTAAAAGGATATCCTATAGCAACTACGTTTCTTGTCGTGTTTGTCTCTATCAATCGAAAACAGTAGATAGTCCTAATTAATTACATGTTTGCAAATTGTTTGTAACATTCAGAAAAGCTTGAAAATCAGAAATGAGGCTGCATGTACAATCAACCGAACAAATAATCATGGGCCCAAATCCAGCCCATGCGTGATAGGCCAGACCTGGGCCACTGCTTGTTCGATGCGGACCTACTTGGTTTGCTTCGATTTGGGCTCGACCTTCATGAGGTTGAGGCCCTGAACTGATTCTTTGTTCTATAAATGAGTTTATCAATTTATATGTGACAATCTGACAAAAGAGGAAAGTACTTTAATTAAAGTGGATAGTTTTCCTATTTGACCTATGTTAGAGAATATATTACATTATCAGACTAAGTTTAAAACACGACTTATTGCAATGGGAATATTTTCACCTAACAGCATACATATATGACTAGCACTCACTTACCTACATTGATATACTAAGCATGTAGACTACTTATATTATCCAAACGAAAATGTAACTATTATATACTACATGACATTTAATACAACAGTCCATGTATATATATATAAAAAAAAAACAATCTGCAGGTCCTCTCTTTTGCATTCATGCTCAGACTTTCAGTTACATTGGTGGTATCAATTGTGTACCTGGTAAGGAAAGGAAAGGAAGAAGGAGAGTGATCAGTTGAGTAGTGTGCAGTAATCACAGCAACAACAGATACACAGCCACAGCACAGCAACAAACCAACAACCAAGATTGTTTTCCACAGTCCACGAACAACCAACAATGATTCCCAGAATAAATGAAACCAGCAAATAGTTGAGTGCCAAACCAATAATTTCAGTCGAAGAGTAATGATACACCAGAAGCAAAAGAAGTTCAATGCAGCAAATACCAACAGTTCAGCAACCAACAAACAGCTCAGTCACTGCAGACGACAGAACTTGGCCAAGGCAGCTTGACCAATATGAATTCTTGTTCAACTTTCAGATGGTGTTTGGTTACAATCTATTTGGAAACTAACTTATGTTTTTCAGCTTTTTTTTTTAAACTCAGAAAACCTTTCCTCAGACTAAAAGTTTCAGCTTTAAGACTAAAGATTCCAGCCTTTTGTTTTCTCCTTTTCTGAAGACTAAAAGTCCAGCCTAAGACTCAAAACTCCCTTTTTCTGAAGACTAAAAGTCCAGCCCTTTTTAAGTTATGAAGCGGCCTATTTATAAGCCAAACGACCCAGTGCAGCTAAGCTGCCTGGATCCCCCATTAAGCCCATCCTTAAGCATCTTTTGATGCCAGCCCTTTTTGTTCCCCACTCCTGGCTTTCTTTAATCAAGAGTTATGGGTTCATTTTAGTATTCATTTTAAATTCCCATGCTCTTATGTCTTGTTCCCCATTGGCATTAATTTAATCATAATTCAGTACCCCATTTGTCAGCTCACTTAAACTAATTACTTCTGTTCTTTTTAACACCCCAGAATACCCCTGTCAACCTTGATTATTACTGCCCCTGCCTATTGTAGCATCAGGGCATTTTTTTGAACTGATGAAAGTTCGAACTCAAGACTGCCTGGGCTGAACCTTTTCAGTCAGTTTACAGTGCAAACAAACCATTTCAAACAATGCTGGGGCATACAGTCAGTGGCAAAGCTCAATTAGTCATGCGACATTATTAGCTCATTCGATTTATTAGTTATAGAAAACTAATCGACGATATTTATCGAGTCGACTATACTAATTATAACAGGTAATAATCAATCGCTCACATAAACAATACGTTTAGGGACCTAAAGGGCATCAGACAATTTTTGTTCAGTTACTGGGGCCTATATGAGTTAACTTATCTGACGATTAAACTAATCGACGATCATGTTTATCACAGAGTACATTCAGAATACACACATAGAAAATCAACCGACCAAATAAAAGGTCTTTACAAAGATGAGAGAAATCCGAATGAAAAATAACAAAAATAACAAACAAACACAACGAAACATGCTGACCACTTAATTAAAACTAACACAAAAGAAAGGAAAACTTACCGAAAAATGTTTAAATCAAACAGACCCAAATCTGATTCAACTTCGAACTTTTGAGGCCGAACAAACTTTAATTAGGGTGTTCTCACATGAGAACACCTTGGTTAAGGTCTATTAGACCTCAAACCCTTGTCCAGACCGGCCGGATTCCCCAGGTGCATGTGTTCTAAAGTCTGGATTTCCAGATCTGATTTTTAGGGAGTTGTGGGTAGATTCGGACCAAAACAAGCTTGGTTTGGTCACGAGGAAGGTCAGGGGAGTGTCTGATACAAAGATGGTGAGGTTTGATGTAGATCGAGTTTTGTCTCGAATCTTCAAATCCAGATTCGAGACGATAGGAGATGATTCGAGGTTCGTGGTTAGTGGGTTCGTGTTCAGGGGAGTGTGGGGGTCCTAGGGTGTTCAGGAGGCGGTCATCGGCGTTCATGCCGCCGGCTTTAATGGCGAGGGATACTAGGGCGGCTGCTAGGGTTCGGGGATGAGAAGGGGTTGTGTTTGGGACGAGGGTGTACAGTGGGGAAGGTGGGGTTTGGTTTGGGGGCGTGGGGTGTAATGGAGAGTTTATATATGTATTGAGGGTTTAGATCCTGGCCGTTGGATCAAGTGAGATCTATGGCCAGGATCTATCCACTTAGGAAAGACGGTGTAGTTTGGGCATGATGGTGGGTGAGACCGGGTAAAGTTGGATTGGGTCAAAACTGGGCGGGTTTAGGGGAATGGCCTAGGTCCATTGGATCAAGGGGTTGGACGGCTCAGATCACCTTCCTAAGACGACGTCGTTGAGGCGAGTTGAACAGCCTGATCTGGACCGTTCGTTTGAATCAGATCAACGGCTTTGGTAGGGACGCCGATACGGCGTCGTTTGAGTCCGTGTTTGGGCAGGCTCGTCTTGGACTGGATCAGTACTTTGGTTTTGGGCCTTGTTTCGGGGCCCAAATCAGATTTTCCTTTTCCCTTCTCTTTTTTTTTCTTCAAATTAAACAAAAATTCCTAAAACAATGTAAAAATTAAAATAAACCTACACACATATTGAGTGATACCCACAACGATAAACACACATAAATGAAAAAATAAAATAAAATAAAAATGGTTAGATCACAGCTGAGAACGAACGATGCACACATACACATGTTTTTTTTTTGAATTTTCTTTTAACGATAGGCATTTTTGTATTTTTGTTTGATAATGCCTAGATGCAAAATGGACAGACCCCCAAATGACCAACAACACATGTTACAGAAAGATCGAAAAATTGTACAGCGAAACCATTTGTCACTATTTTTATTTTCTTTTGGAGCGATTGTCCGTGAAGCAAAAATCACGTGCTTACAGCTGCCCCTCTTTGCACGAAGACACGAAGGGTTTTCGCGCAAAGATAAAGCGAGCGATTTTTGCCAGTCCGAATTACTCCGTGTGAAGCATTTTTGAAAAAGATTTGACTGAACCTTTGCTTCAAAGGTTTCCTACATATCCTGGGCTGAA
The DNA here is from genome assembly GCF_000715075.1 of Nicotiana tabacum. Taxonomy (NCBI): domain Eukaryota; kingdom Viridiplantae; phylum Streptophyta; class Magnoliopsida; order Solanales; family Solanaceae; genus Nicotiana; species Nicotiana tabacum. Next base: position 211,466,583 of record NC_134082.1, on the reverse strand, counting down.
CAGGAATCAGGTCAATGTAGTTCGGGAAATTTTGGTAGCTGGGACTACCGTGTGACTGTATTGCTGCTGCTGTTGTGCGCTGTTGCATGCTGCTGTAGGATGCTACTGCTCACCGATCTCCTTGTTACATTGTTCTAAAAGGAAAAACAAGGAGCTAAGCTAGACTATGGGTCATGAGATCTCATCCATTTTCAACTTGTTCTTGTTGCCTTGCTTTCTTGTCGGCTAACGCTTTCCTCTGATGCCCTTATTTTGTGAACTTGGGAGATGATGCTGGTCCTTCGCCTTTTCTGAGTGCCAGTTTTCATCACTTTGCTTGATCCACTGGGGATACGGCTTTCTTCTTTAAATCTTCCAATGGTTTCTTCAGTGGTATGTTTCTTCATCAGCATCGTCATACTGGGCATGCTACAACGTTCCCAAACTGCTTCTTTTGAGATGCGTTCCTTTTTCCTTTTGAATTGCGCGCTTGCCTCTGCAGTTGTCTGCTTCTTGGTGCTGGGGATTGTTTTCCCATTTGGGGATCTCTGTTGTAACCTTCTGTCTTCAGGTGGGGTGACTGATTCCAAAATCTAGAGCTGAATGTATTCCCGCATTATACTGGTGGGCGACCTAGAACTTAAAATGTATTCCCGCATTATACTGGTGGGCGACCTAGAACTTAAATGTATTCCCGCATTATACTGGTGGGTGACCTAGAACTTAAAATGTATTCCCGCATTATACTGGTGGGCGACCTAGAACTTAAATGTATTCCCGCATTATACTGGTGGGCGACCTAGAACTTAAAATGTATTCCCGCATTATACTGGTGGGCGACCTAGAACTTAAAATGTATTCCCGCATTATACTGGTGGGCGACCTAGAACTTAAAAGTATTCCCGCATTATACTGGTGGGCGACCTAGAACTTAAAAGTATTCCCGCATTATACTGGTGGGCGACCTAGAACTTAAATGTATTCCCGCATTATACTGGTGGGCGACCTAGAACTTAAAATGTATTCCCGCATTATACTGGTGGGCGACCTAGAACTTAAAAGTATTCCCGCATTATACTGGTGGGCGACCTAGAACTTAAATGTATTCCCGCATTATACTGGTGGGCGACCTAGAACTTAAATGTATTCCCGCATTATACTGGTGGGCGACCTAGAACTTAAAATGTATTCCCGCATTATACTGGTGGGCGACCTAGAACTTAAAATGTATTCCCGCATTATACTGGTGGGCGACCTAGAACTTAAAAGTATTCCCGCATTATACTGGTGGGCGACCTAGAACTTAAAAGTATTCCCGCATTATACTGGTGGGCGACCTAGAACTTAAATGTATTCCCGCATTATACTGGTGGGCGACCTAGAACTTAAAATGTATTCCCGCATTATACTGGTGGGCGACCTAGAACTTAAAATGTATTCCCGCATTATACTGGTGGGCGACCTAGAACTTAAAAGTATTCCCGCATTATACTGGTGGGCGACCTAGAACTTAAAAGTATTCCCGCATTATACTGGTGGGCGACCTAGAACTTAAATGTATTCCCGCATTATACTGGTGGGCGACCTAGAACTTAAAATGTATTCCCGCATTATACTGGTGGGCGACCTAGAACTTAAAAGTATTCCCGCATTATACTGGTGGGCGACCTAGAACTTAAAAGTATTCCCGCATTATACTGGTGGGCGACCTAGAACTTAAAAGTATTCCCGCATTATACTGGTGGGCGACCTAGAACTTAAATGTATTCCCGCATTATACTGGTGGGCGACCTAGAACTTAAATGTATTCCCGCATTATACTGGTGGGCGACCTAGAACTTAAAATGTATTCCCGCATTATACTGGTGGGCGACCTAGAACTTAAATGTATTCCCGCATTATACTGGTGGGCGACCTAGAACTTAAAATGTATTCCCGCATTATACTGGTGGGCGACCTAGAACTTAAATGTATTCCCGCATTATACTGGTGGGCGACCTAGAACTTAAAATATATTCCCGCATTATACTGGTGGGCGACCTAGAACTTAAAAAGTATTCCCGCATTATACTGGTGGGCGACCTAGAACTTAAAAGTATTCCCGCATTATACTGGTGGGCGACCTAGAACTTAAAATGTATTAAAATTGCTTCCCCGTTCTTCCGAGAAAATTTTCGACAATCGGCAGAAAATTTTCTGCCCCGGTTTTGGTGACTTCCCTGGCGTTGCATCTCGCTGTCATTATCAATCCTTTGTTTTCCTGCAGCAGACAAAAGGATTTAATTAGTTTTCATCGTGGTGGTAGAGGGTGCCTTTCTGGCGGACGATTTTCCTTTCTTCCCCTTTTCTTGCTCTTTGTCCCCATAATTGGTTGGCGGGCAAAGTTGCCTGTTGGGGTCTCTAGCCTGCTGGGGATTGGTTTCCAATTTATCCCCTTCTCTGCTTTCTCTTTAAACACATGATGTGGGAGCCTGCTTCTAACTCCTGAAACCACTCCCTTTTGGAGCTTACTTCTTCCAAAATTTCCGGGCACAATCCCTGCATTGCCTGGGACCGGACTTTAAGACTGTTTATATTATCCTGCATTGGATGAATTCCCCTTTGGTTTCTGGTAGTAAGCTTTGAAAAACCCTTTCAAGACACATTTTTAGGAAAAGAAATAAAAGATATGGGAAGGAGAAAATCTTTCTGAACCAATATTTTTGTGGGAGGAGACAACCAAAAGAACTTATCTGGAGGACACAACTGGTCCCTGTGATCATGGCGTGCACCATAGATTCCCGACCCAGTCTATCTGTATCAATCGATTTGCCGGATGGTTTGACTTGCTGGGGATGATAAAGGAGTGTTCATTTCGTTTCGAATGTGGCAGCTTTGCTGATCTGTCTCGTCGCCTCATAGTGCCCTTCGAGGGGTTTTCACTAATGAGACTCTCTCTTTTCTCTCGTCTCTCGGCGCCTTATGGTGCCTGTGAAGGTTTTCACCAATAAGACTCTCTCATTTCATATCCCTCGTCTTACATCGCCTCTCGGTGCCTGTGAAGGTTTTCACCGATAAGACTCTCTCATTTTATTTCTTTCGAGGAATCAGGGCGTTGTAGATACGACCTTCTCTTCTGGAGACTCCTTTGACTATCAATCCATTCCCAGTCTTGCGATCCTCTTCTTTGCTGGGGATTGGTGTACTATTCTCGGTCTTATTTGCCTGACTCGACATCTCTTGAACATTGATCGGGAGGTCTTTTGGACGTTGATGTTGGTTTTGGTGCGGAGTTAAAGAAAGGCTATGAAAAATGAAAATAATCTGATGGGTGATGTGCTACAACTTTTGGAATCAAACCTTTGTTGGATTTTAAAACATAACCTCTGCCCCAGTTTTCTTGCTTGGGGAATTTATTTTTTACACTTATGTTGCGCTATGTGCGTTACGCACGCTGTGCCTATTATGCACACTATGTACATTATGCATCCTATATTCACTATGATGCATACTATGACCGAGCCGTGAGGCGCCTACGTATCCTCTTTGAGGAATCAGGTCAAACGTAGTTCCCACGGTTTTGTATTTCTTTATGATTTCATCTTCTTCTTTTTTTCCTTCTTTTCATTTTCTTTCTCTTTTCTTTTTTTTTTCATGTCTTTTCCATTAGTGATGCCAAAAGAGGGGTATGAAAGAATTACTTAGGCTCGAAGGGGAAAGCAAAGGTTAAAAGTGTTTGAATAGAAGAAAGAATTGCCTCCGTCCTCTCATTATTCAACAAATGCCAAATACAAACAAATAAACCAAAAATTGCCATAATTAAAAAAAATTACGCATAATATCTCTTGACTGCATCTGAATTGATAGCCATGTCGACACATCTACCTTCGACATTTGTCAAACACAAAGCACCGTTGGACAATATTCTGGTCATGATATAAGGCCCTTGCCAATTTGGGGCGAATTTGCCTTTTGCCTCGACCTGATGTGGGAGGATCTTCTTTAATACCTGCTGCCCTACCTCAAACTTCCTGGGGCGCACCTTCTTGTTATATGCTCTTGCCATTCTCTTCTGGTACAGCTGACCATGGCACACTGCTGCCAATCTTTTCTCATCTATCAGGCTCAACTGTTCCAAGCGAGCTTTTACACATTCATCATCATCAATCCCGGCTTCAGCGACAATTCGGAATGACGGAATTTCGACCTCCGCTGGTATCACGGCCTCAGTTCCGTACACTAACAAATAAGGAGTTGTGCCTATGGAAGTTCGGACCGTAGTGCGGTAACCCAACAAAGCAAAGGGTAATCTCTCGTGCCATTGTCTGGACCCTTCCACCATTTTTCGCAGTATCTTCTTGATATTCTTATTGGCTGCTTCGACTGCTCCATTCGCCTTGAGACGATATGGGGTGGAATTGCGGTGTGTAATCTTGAATTGTTGGCATACCTCTCTCATCAGGCTGCTATTAAGATTCGCACCGTTATCCGTAATGATCACTTTTGGGATCCCAAATCTGCAGATGATATGGGAGTGAACAAAGTCCACCACCGCCTTCTTGGTTACCGATTTGAAGGTTTTAGCCTCAACCCATTTGGTGAAGTAATCAATGGTCACTAGGATGAACCTATGACCGTTGGACGCTGCTGGCTCGATGGGCCCAATGACATCCATGCCCCATGCTACAAACGGCCAAGGTGCTAACATCGTATGTAACTCTGTTGGCGGAGAATGAATCAAATCCCCATGTATCTGGCATTGATGGCATTTCCTCACAAAAGTGATGCAATCGTGTTCCATGGTGAGCCAATAACACCCTGTTCGAAGGATCTTTCTTGCCAATACATATCCGCTCATGTGCGGTCCGCAAACTCCCGCATGCACCTCTGCCATAACCGTCGTTGCTTGACTGGCATCTATGCATCTCAACAATCCCAAATACGGGGTTCTTTTGTACAATACTCCTCCACTGAGGAAGAAACCATTCGACAAACGCCGAAGGGCTCTTTTTTGGTCTCCAGAGGCATGTTCTGGATATATCCCCATTCTGAGGTATTCCTTGATATCATGAAACCAGGGTTTGCCATCTGCTTCTTCTTCTATGGCATTGCAGTAGGCGTGTTGATCACGGACCTGGATGTGTAGAGGATCAACATACATTTTGTCAGGATGGTGCAACATTGATGCTAAGGTGGCCAAAGCATCCGCAACCTCGTTGTGAACTCTAGGGATGTGTTTGAACTTCAGCGATCGAAATTGCTTGCTCAGATCATGCAAGCATTGTCGGTATGGTACGAGTTTTAGATCTCGTGTTTCCCATTCTCCCTGAATTTGATGTATTAAGAGGTCCGAGTCTCCCAAGACCAAGACGTCTTGGACATCCATATCGGCAGCCAGCCCAGAATGCAAGCCTCATACTCGGCCATATTGTTGGTGCAATAGAAGCGTAGTTGAGCCGTAACAGGATAATGCCGTCCTGTTTCAGAAATGAGTACTGCTTCTATTCCAACCCCTTTTGCGTGTGCAGCTCCATCGAAGAAAAGCTTCCAACCTGGTTCCTCAGGTAATTCCAAATCAGTCGTATGCATCACCTCTTCGTCAGGAAAATACGTTCTTAAGGGCTCGTATTTTTCTTCAACGGGATTCTCTGCCAAATGGTCTGCCAGTGCCTGGGCTTTCATGGCCGTCCTCGTTACGTAGATGATATCAAATTCTGTGAGCAGAATTTGCCATTTTGCCAACCTTTCCGTGGGCATAGGTTTCTGAAAGATGTACTTCAATGGGTCCAAGCGGGATATGAGATAAGTAGTATATGAAGACAGGTAGTGCTTCAACTTCTGAGCTACCCAAGTTAGGGCGCAGCATGTTTTCTCGAGTTGAGTGTACTTGACCTCATGCACTGTGAATTTCTTGCTAAGATAGTAGATGGCCTGCTCCTTCCTTCCTGTGTCGTCATGTTGCCCCAATACACAACCAAATGAATTTTCCAGGACCGTTAGATAAAGAATCAAAGGCTTCCCTGGCTTAGGCGGTACCAATACGGGTGGATTGGACAGATACCCTTTGATTTGGTCGAAAGCCTCCTGACACTCTGCCGTCCAACCCACCGCAGCATCCTTTCTCAGCAGCCGAAATATGGGCTCACAAGTTGCTGTGAGTTGAGCGATGAACCTGCTGGTGTAATTGAGTCTACCCAGCAAACTCATTACCTCTGTTTTGTTCCTTGGTGGTGGCAAATCTCGGATGGATTCAATTTTGGATGGGTCTAACTCAATCCCCCGTCGACTGACGATGAATCCTAGCAACTTTCCGGACGGAACCCCGAATGCGCATTTGGCCGGGTTAAGCTTGATATCATACCTCCGGAGTCTTTGGAAAAATCTCCTTAGGTCTGCTACATGGTCCTCCTGATGCCAAGATTTGATGATCACGTCATCGACGTACACCTCTATTTCTTTGTGTATCATGTCATGAAACACAGCAGTCATTGCTCGCATGTATGTCGCCCCGGCGTTCTTCAACCCGAACGGCATTACCCGATAGCAGTAGGTTCCCCATGGCGTAATAAATGTTGTCTTCTCAGCATCCTCTTCGTCCATTAGGATCTGATGATAACCCGCATAGCAATCCACAAAGGATCCGATCTCGCGCCCAGCGCAATTATCGATCAGGATATGAATGTTGGGTAACGGGAAATTGTCCTTGGGACTTGCTTTGTTGAGGTTGCGGTAGTCGACGCACACCCTGATTTTTCCATCCTTCTTTGGGACTGGTACCACATTGGCCAGCCACTCGGGATATCGAGTGACCCGAATGACCTTCGATTGCAACTATTTGATCACTTCTTCTTTGATTTTTACACTCATTTCTGTTTTAAATTTCCTTAGTTTTTGCTTGACCGGAGGGTATGCCGGGTCAGTGGGTAGTTTGTGAACCACTAAATTGGTGCTCAATCTAGGCATATCATCATATGACCATGCAAAAACATCTTTGAATTCCCTGAGAGTTTCGATCAATTCTGCTTTGACATTCGGCTCAATGTGGATGCTAATTTTGGTCTCTTGGATGTTATCAGTGTCTCCTAGGTTCACAGCCTCAGTGTCATTTAGGTTAGGCTTGGGTTTCTCTTCAAATTGGCACAGTTCTCGGTTTATTTCTTCGAAGGCTTCCCCTTCATCACATTCAGATTCATTATCATAAACGACCTCTTGCATCATTGAGTCAGATTCAGATTGATTTATTAGACTAGGTCGAAGATCCGCTGTGCATGCCATGTCATTAGGACCAGTAAAAAGAGAACTGTTCAGAAAGAAAAAGAACAAAACAAGGAATTAAAATGGGACAAAAGAAAAGAACTTTATTAAATTTGCGGGATAAAAAGGGTTCACACTTTTACAAAACGAAAGTAAAATTGGGATTACACCCTTGAATAATCCGATCAAACAAACAAACGAACAAAACATTAATCAAAGCCTACTACCAAGACTCCCCTCGGACAGGAAGAGGAGTAACCGTCCAATTGTTGGTCTTGGCCTCAGGCCCCACAAATTGTATCTCTGCTCTGCTGGAACCTTCTCCAGCTTCCACCATACTGACATCTGTGAATAGCCTCTCAAAACTCTGATTCAGGTCTTCATTTATACCGATCAAAGGTCCTCGAATCTTTGGGATCGCTGACCCCTTGGCACTTGCTTTAACAAAAGACCTCGAGAGGCGTGGCACTGGTTTAGGCAGAAACCAGACCCTCTTCTTCATTCTTCACGCCTCCTTCCTGTCTGCTGCGGTTGGTTTGAACCCCAACCCGAAGGTTTCCAGATTCTTAGGAAGGGAAACAGGTTGGACTATCCCTTGAAGTTCAACTCCCAGGCCTTTTCCCGGCACAAATCCATTACCCAGCATTTCTGATACCATCATGACTATTGCGGCAGCTACCCTAGGGTGCGGGATGATTTCTCCTTCAGAAATTTTGTTGGCCGACCCTGTATCGAGAATCTGGTAGACCCAGGGACCCTTGTCATCAGTGGTCTCTATGAAAGGCACAATGGTTCCGCTCATGGTGCATGTTGTATCCTCGCCGTGCAACACGACCTCTTGTCTTTCCCACTCGAACTTCACTGTCTGATGTAGGGTGGAAGGCACCGCTTTAGCTGCATGAATCCAGGGTCGTCCTAACAGCAAGTTGTAAGATACCGTGGCGTCCAATACCTGGAATTCCATGGTAAACAGGACCGGACCAATGGTCAGTTCAAGTACAACATCCCCCACAGTGGCTGTTCCGTTTCCGTCAAACCCCCGGACACAGATGCTATTCTCCCGGATTCTTCCACGGTCAATCTTTAACTAGTCCAGGGTGGATAAGGGACAAATATTGGCGCTTGAGCCGTTATCCACCAATACTCGGGTTACCACCGAGTCTTCACATTTGACAGCCAGGTATAGAGCTTTATTGTGCTCCGTACCTTCCACCGGCAGGTCATCATCTGAGAATGTTACCCTGTTCACCTCGAAAATCTTGCTGGCAATGGTTTCCAGGTGGTTTACAGAAATCTCACTGGGTACATGAGCCTCGTTCAATATCTTTAACAGGGTCCGACGATGCTCCTCAGAATGGATCAGCAACGACAACAGTGAGATCTGGGCTGGTGTTTTTCTCAGCTGTTCGACTATAGAATAGTCATGTACTTTCATCTTCCTCAGGAATTCTTCAGCCTCTTCTTCGGACACTGGCTTCTTGGTTGCCACTGGGTTGGTTTTTCTTAGCTCCACCGGAGCAAAACATCGACCTGATCGAGTCAGCCCTTGCGCTTCACAACTGACTTCTTCCACCTGTTTTCCTTGGTACGTCACCACTGCCTTTTCATATTTCCAAGGCACCGCCCTGCTATCAATCATCGGCAGTTGGACCACAGGCTTTATGGTCACCCGTTCTCTACATACCCCTTTCAACACGACTGCCGGTGTGGGCAGGATCCCTGGTATTACCAACTTGCTTGGCTCGGGTTTGCTTGCTATGATAGACGGGCTCTTCCCCAATATCACTACCGGTTTGACGCCTTCTTCCTGCGATTGTACACTTGTTCCTCCACTGGTTAAGACTTCTTTCGGGGCGGCTTTGGATCATCATCACTGTTTGTGAGGGTTTTCTTAATTCTCCTCCCTCACACACCAACTCAATCATGTGAGTTTCGTGGTGCGCTGGCAGTGGGTTTTGGTTGATGTTAGGAGCCTCCGGTGTCTGGACCTCGATCTTATTGGTGTCAATAAGATCCTGTATGGCATGCCTTAACTTCCAGCACTTCTCGGTATCGTGCCCGAGCATCCCTGAACAGTATTCACAACTGATTGATCGATCTACATTCTGAGGTGGGGGATTTGGTTCCCGAGTCTGGACAGGACAGACCAAACCCAATTGCCGCAGCTTGTGGAACAAAGCGGTGTAGGTTTCTCCCAGCTCCGTGAAGGTTCTTTGCTTCCGCAACCTGTCATTCCTAGCATCTGGATTTCCCCGGAAGCCTGCCCCTGAAGGGTTTCTGTATGCCCTTGGCGGAGGGTAGGTGTTTTGTGGTGGTGCATATATGTTCTAGGGAGCCGGTGCGCGCCATTGTGGGCGAACCGGAGGCTGAGTGTATACCTGGGCTTGGTGTACGGAACAATGTGGTTCTCTAGGTGGATAGAAATTTTGTGGTGGGTTGTATGGGTAGTTTGACCTGTGAGGCCTGAGTTGGTTGGAGTGCGGCCTGCCAGCCCTGGACCAACTGCCTGCCTCGATCGTGGCAACCTCTTCTTTCTTTCTTCTCAGCGCACCTCCCGTGCCGCTTTGAATAGCCTGGGTTGTGGCCTTGAGTGCCGAATAGTTCAAGATTTTGTCCGACCTCAAACCTTCTTCTATCATGACCCCTATTTTGACCACCTCGTTGAAAGATTTTCCAACCGTTGTCACCAAGTGACCAAAGTAGGTTGGATCCAATGTCTGCAAAAAATAGTCCACCATCTCTCCCTCTCTCATGGGAGGATCGACTCTGGCTGCTTGCTCTCTCCAGCGGAACCTGAACTCGCGAAAACTTTCCCCGGGTTTCTTCCCAGTTCTCAATAACGTGAGACGGTCAGGGACTATCTCCAGATTGTACTGGAAATGACCTGCAAAAGCCTGCGCCAGGTCATCCCACGTGTACCACCTGCTGAAATCCTGCCTGGTATACCATTCCAGTGCAGATCCGCTCAGACTTTGGCCGAAATAAGCTATCAAAAGCTCATCCTTGCCTCCTGCCCCTCTCATTTTACTACAGAATCCCCGCAAATGTGCCATGGGATCACCGTGCCCTTCATATAAATCAAACTTGGGCATCTTGAACCCAGCCGGGAGTTGGACATCCGGGAAAGGGCACAGATCTTTGTATGCCATGCTGACTTGATTGCCCAACCCGTGCAAGTTCCTGAAGGATTGCTCCAGGCTTTTGAACTTTCTCAACACTTCATCTTGTTCAGGGGCCTTAGCCGGTTTTTCAGTCTCTGCCGGCACTTCCAAATGTGGATTGTAAGCCTGCGGTTCGGGTGCATGGAATGTAGGCTCAGGGGGATAGTATTGGGTATCGTGAGCCTGAAACAATGGCTCACTGGTCGTTTGCTGCAAAGGGGCTAATGCAGGTCCCACAAAAATGGGAATATTGGGTGTTGGGAGAGGTTGATGGGGTGGTGGAGCTTGGGAATCATGAGGGCTTCTTTCTTGATGGTAGAGGGGGTTTGGGCGGCTTGTGGAAGGGCCAGAGTGAGGGTACTCCGGCATGTGTCCCAGTGTTTCAGGACTCTTTTGTGTTTTGGCTAGGGCTAGTTGCATTGCATTCATCTCTAGTCCCATCCTTTCAATCTTTTCCATTGCTTCTTTCAACAATTGGCTCATCGGCCTTCCTTCCTCATTGCTATTCTCCGAAGTAGTCATGCTTGTTGCTACCAGTCCTTTGGATCTGGTTTGGTAGGAGTGTGTTGCCAGAATTCTTTAACAACTAACTGTCTGAATCAGACAATAACAAACTTCGTTAGCGTTAGATTTCAACAGATTTGATCATAACACATAGAGGATGCAATGCACCTAGGCAGTTAACCGTTTCTATATGCTTTGCTTCAAACAACATGCGTCATCCCGGCTTGCTCAGTTATCTCTTTAAAGTATTTTGCGAAACCCTGCGTTTATTTTATTTACATTTTCTTTTCTTTATTTATTAAAAGCGGTCGAATCTTATGGGGATTGCCTACGTATCACGTCCCCGCGTGAATCAGACCAGGCGTAGTTCTTCCTTAAAGTAAAGACACATAGAAATTCTTCCGGAGTCACTTAATTTCATTATCAAAATTTGCTATTACACATTACTTCAAACAAAATAGCAATAATACAGACTCCACGGTTTTAAACTTGGTTTGAGGAAAACAACATATGGGAAAACAACAAAAAAAAACGACCAGGACTCGATCAACAACTAGTTTTCCAACTTAGGGACCCACGAGGCATATTTCGGCCCTTTCGTGGCCCTAGGTGTAAGGTCTCTTTGCAAGCTCTTCAACTCGTGCATAATCTGGTGGACGCAGCCCATGATGGCAGCGATGAGGGTTTCCCGAGGTGTTTGCTCGCATGCCAAACATTTTAGGTAGATGTGATGCCCAATTTCGTCAATTCTTGCTCGAATGTTGTCCCTTTCTGTGAACAACTGCCTTATCTGTCGGCTCTTTAATCCTAGCGTTTGTGCATTGGTGGCGAGCTGATCCTGGAATATATCCATTTGCCTTTCCATCCTTGTCATTGTATTGTAATAACGTCTCCGGTCGGCCTGGGCATCTTGTGTTTGCTTGAAGATCCGCTCTTGCAACGCGGAATTTGTTTCCTTTGCTGCTTTGACGCTCAGTTCACAATTCCTCATGATTTGTTGTAGGCGCTTTCTCCGGGCTATTGTACCTTCTGCCCATTTGACCCTCATCCTTGCTATGCAAGCCTTTGATTGGTCTAATTTTTCTTGGCTCTGGATGACCTGATTTTTTAAACTGGCTATCAATCTTGCGTCGGAGCAATGCTTCCGTCGGTCGATGTTATTCTCACTAGCTTGGCGGAGGCGGGCCTTCAGAGCTTGGTTTTCTTGGGCTAGTTTGTCTTTTTCAGCCTGCTCTTGTGCGACTTGCACGTTGTTTTCAAATACAATCCTTTCAACTTGTCGCTTCAGCTTCCTGATTTCGACCAAGTAACCTTCTTCTTTTGCGAGCCAGTCCCATTGTTCTTGCGATGACTCAACAAAATCTTGGAGGTGAGGCCGTTTGGTTGGCCGTTTCACAATGTTCTTCTTGTTATTCCAAGCGAGATAGGCTGGCGAGACTTCACCCCTAGACACATCACCTACTCGAGTATTTGCCGTCAGGTACTGGCATTCACTCCATATGCAACGAACTGTCTTTTCAGGAAATTGGCCGTCACTGCTGACCTCGACTGCATAAGTGCTGAGATCTTCGTCCGGGTGTAGTACTTGGCATCTTCCTAACTGTCTCATCACCCTGTAAGGGGCATAAGGTTGAATACCTTTGAGTCCCATTAAAAGGAAATGAGGACCAGTGGCGGGCATGTATATGATTTCTTCCACAGAAAGCCAACCCAAAGTCCAGTTTATTTGATCTGCAGCGATGACCCGGAGATAGGATATCCATTCTTCAAACCCTCCTGGTGATCGGAAACCTGAAACCCTTAGGTTATAACCTTCGATGCAACCCCCATTTGTAGACATGTAGCGCACATACTGAGGATGGTGACACAAGTGTTCGATCATCCACATCTGTAATAGCAAGTTGCACCCCTCGAAGAAGTCTGCTCCGGCCTTACAAGCCGTGAGGGCTCGGTACATTTCCGACACTATCATAGGGGCAAGGATGCTTTTATCGTTGGTAATAAGGACTTTGACGATTCCGGCCACTTTCAGGTCGATATTTCTATCTTTTCGGGGAAACACCACAAGGCCCAAAAATGCCACCATAAAAGCGAACCGCCTATGCTCATTCCATTTTACCAGACTTCCCCTGCTGCAAACACCACTTTCTGGCTCATTAAATCCCCTTATGCTTCCGTACCTCTGGTATATGAATTGTAGGGTAGAAAAACCTCTATCTAGTTCGGCGTACGAGACTCCCTTGCTTATTTTCAACAGATCCATGAATTTGTGTGAATTCACGGTTCTTGGAGCGATCAGGTATTTGTGTCTCAAACCTTCAGTGACGTCCATGTAACCCGCCATTTCTTCTAAGGTTGGGGTGAGTTCAAAATTCGAAAAACGGAACACGTTGTGGGCTGGATCCCAGAATGTAACCAAAGCTTTTATGACGTCGCACCGAGGCCTGACGTTCAACAAATCAACCAAACCTCCCAGATGCAGTTTGATCTTGTCTTGTTCTGATCTTTCCAAATCCTCCCACCATAACGCACCTCCAGAGGGATTTTGTTTCTAACTGTTACCGACAAACTTGGACTTATGCTCATTCTGCATGTTTATTGGGGCGATTAAGCAAATATCCAGACTTATTGGACTCAAATACCAAATTGACACACCTTTCTTCTAAAAAACGAAATTTTGGTTGTTTTTTTTTTTCAAAAGTATGATGTCACCTTAAAACTTTCGTTCTTTGGGTCGTACCTATATTTTGAAAAACAAGTTGAGCCCGATGGGGGTTGCTTACGTATCCCACACCATGCGAGAATCAAACTGACGTAGTTCGGGCATAAATCGAATTTTGGGGACACCCTATTTTTCTCTTAAAAATGAATCAAGGACTCCTTTTTTCTTTTTAAAACAAATTAATAAGACACACATTTTTTCAAAATTCTGGTAGAGCTTTAACCATTTTTGTGACTTTTCAAGGATAAATAATTACCCCCTTAACCGTTATTCCTCTTCCTTTTCCAAACATTCCCGATATTCAGAAACCGGTCAGCATGCAAGCCTTGAAACAAGTAAATGCATAAAGCAAACAGGATGTAGCAGGATGGTCTTTATTCTCAGGTTGCCTGTCCTAGACGGACCCAGCCCCTGTGCTGAGTCCCCTAAGTCAAATGCACATGATGCAAATAAGCGTTCCTACTAGGGATCCGGCATGAAGTTATGTTATGCTAAGCTGTAAAACCTAGGTGTTTGTTCTAGACCTGGCTTACCCGAGCGGACAACTCGAGCCAAGGATGGGAGCTGTGTACCGGTAACCAAAAGGCCATCCGATTTTGCAACTCCTCCGAATCCTCGTTCTATTTTGGCATATGACACTAACAGAAAGAAGCCACGACCAGCGTGCGCTTCTCAAGAGGGAAGAGAAGGGTTTCAGCACAGTTTATATGTACAGTTCAAATAATATCAAAGCGGTAAGAGCGACATTTTGCACATTTAGGCTAAAACATATAATAAAATCAGATAATAAATAAAGCCAAATAATAACAATTATTCTAAGCTCGAATTCTTAACCCTGAACCAGTGGTTCTGGGTACCAATCCCCAGCAGAGTCGCCAGAGCTGTCACACCTCCTTTTTACGCACCCGCGGGGGTGCAAGGGAGTTTTTCCAATTAAAGGACAATCGAAACGGGATTGGTTTATTTATTTCAGAGTCGCCACTTGGGAGGTTTAGGGTGTCCCAAGTCACCAATTTTAATCCCGAATCGAGGAAAAGAATGACTCTATATTATGGTCTGCGTACCAGAAATCCGGATAAGGAATTCTGTTAACCCGGGAGAAGGTGTTAGGCATTCCCGAGTTCCGTGGTTCTAGCACGGTCGCTCAATTGTTATATTCGGCTTGATTATCTGATTTTATACCAGTATGAACTTATGTGCCACTTTTATCTTTTAACCGCTTTTATCATTTACTGTTTTTATCAAGAATTACAACGTTGTGAAAATGTATCTCGAACCGCGTTACAATCAATGTACCCGTGGTCGTCGGCACATTTTGACTCCGTTGAGATTTGGATTTGGGTCACATCAATGTGCACCCGAGTTTAAGGAGATTAAATTATTAAAGGCGCGCCTAAAGCGACTAGCGTATTTATTTTGGGTAAGACCGTGGAATTTTACTAAACGGTCCATCCCGAAGTCCAAATAATTCTTAAAGCAAACATTTATTGAGGGCCCCGCAATTTGTATTTTTATTTGGCGAGGCTCATCTCATTCTTATTTTTTTTTTAAAATGAAAATGAATTTGCAACGTCATGGACACGCATCTCGAACCACGTCACAATCAATGCACCCGTGATTAGAAACACATTTCGACTCCGTTGAGATTTGGATTTGGGTCACATCAATGTGCACCCGAGTTTACGAAGGTAAGATTTATTAAGGCGCGTCCTAAAGAGTCTAACGTATTGTTATTTTAGGAGGGTTGTGAGATTTGCTAAACAACCCGTCCTGGAAACTAAATGCTTCAATAATATACATTTAACAAGGGCCCCGCATCCGCGCGTTTTGTTTATTTTCATCGAGGCTCATCTCGTTCTTATTTCTAAAAGGATATCCTATAGCAACTACGTTTCTTGTCGTGTTTGTCTCTATCAATCGAAAACAGTAGATAGTCCTAATTAATTACATGTTTGCAAATTGTTTGTAACATTCAGAAAAGCTTGAAAATCAGAAATGAGGCTGCATGTACAATCAACCGAACAAATAATCATGGGCCCAAATCCAGCCCATGCGTGATAGGCCAGACCTGGGCCACTGCTTGTTCGATGCGGACCTACTTGGTTTGCTTCGATTTGGGCTCGACCTTCATGAGGTTGAGGCCCTGAACTGATTCTTTGTTCTATAAATGAGTTTATCAATTTATATGTGACAATCTGACAAAAGAGGAAAGTACTTTAATTAAAGTGGATAGTTTTCCTATTTGACCTATGTTAGAGAATATATTACATTATCAGACTAAGTTTAAAACACGACTTATTGCAATGGGAATATTTTCACCTAACAGCATACATATATGACTAGCACTCACTTACCTACATTGATATACTAAGCATGTAGGCTACTTCTATTATCCAAACGAAAATGTAACTATTATATACTACATGACATTTAATACAACAGTCCATGTATATATATAAAAAAAAACAATCTGCAGGTCCTCTCTTTTGCATTCATGCTCAGACTTTCAGTTACATTGGTGGTATCAATTGTGTACCTGGTAAGGAAAGGAAAGGAAGAAGGAGAGTGATCAGTTGAGTAGTGTGCAGTAATCACAGCAACAACAGATACACAACCACAGCACAGCAACAAACCAACAACCAAGATTGTTTTCCACAGTCCACGAAAACCAACAATGATTCCCAGAATAAATGAAACCAGCAAATAGTCGAGTGCCAAACCAATAATTTCAGTCGAAGAGTAATGATACACCAGAAGCAAAAGAAGTTCAATGCAGCAAATACCAACAGTTCAGCAACCAACAAACAGCTCAGTCACTGCAAACGACAGAACTTGGCCAAGGCAGCTTGACCAATATGAATTCTTGTTCAACTTTCAGATGGTGTTTGGTTACAATCTATTTGGAAACTAACTTATGTTTTTCAGCTTTTTTTTTTAAACTCAGAAAACCTTTCCTCAGACTAAAAGTTTCAGCTTTAAGACTAAAGATTCCAGCCTTTTGTTTTCTCCTTTTCTGAAGACTAAAAGTCCAGCCTAAGACTCAAAACTCCCTTTTTTCTGAAGACTAAAAGTCCAGCCCTTTTTAAGTTATGAAGCGGCCTATTTATAAGCCAAACGACCCAGTGCAGCTAAGCTGCCTGGATCCCCCATTAAGCCCATCCTTAAGCATCTTTTGATGCCAGCCCTTTTTGTTCCCCACGCCTGGCTTTCTTTAATCAAGAGTTATGGGTTCATTTTAGTATTCATTTTAAATTCCCATGCTCTTATGTCTTGTTCCCCATTGGCATTAATTTAATCCTAATTCAGTACCCCATTTGTCAGCTCACTTAAACTAATTACTTCTGTTCTTTTTAACACCCCAGAATACCCCTGTCAACCTTGATTATTACTGCCTCTGCCTATTGCAGCATCAGGGCATTTTTTTGAACTGATGAAAGTTCGAACTTAAGACTGCCTGGGCTGAACCTTTTCAGTCAGTTTTACAGTGCAAACAAACCATTTCAAACAATGCTGGGGCATACAGTCAGTGGCAAAGCTCAATTAGTCATGCGACATTATTAGCTCATTCGATTTATTAGTTATAGAAAACTAATCGACGATATTTATCGAGTCGACTATACTAATTATAACAGGTAATAATCAATCACTCACATAAACAATACGTTTAGGGACCTAAAGGGCATCAGACAATTTTTGTTCAATTACTGGGGCCTATATGAGTTAACTTATCTGACGATTAAACTAATCGACGATCATGTTTATCACAGAGTACATTCAGAATACACACATAGAAAATCAACCGACCAAATAAAAGGTCTTTACAGAGATGAGAGAAATCCGAATGAAAAATAACAAAAATAACAAACAAACACAACGAAACATGCTGACCACTTAATTAAAACTAACACAAAAGAAAGGAAAACTTACCGAAAAATGTTTAAATCAAACAGACCCAAATCTGATTCAACTTCGAACTTTTGAGGCCGAACAAACTTTAAACAGGGTGTTCTCACATGAGAACACCTTGGTTAAGGTCTATTAGACCTCAAACCCTTGTCCAGACCGACCGGATTCCCCAGGTGCATGTGTTCTAAAGTCTGGATTTCCAGATCTGATTTTTAGGGAGTTGTGGGTAGATTCGGACCAAAACAAGCTTGGTTTGGTCATGAGGAAGGTCATGGGAGTGTCTGATACAAAGATGGTGAGGTTTGGTGTAGATCGAGTTTTGTCTCGAATCTTCAAATCCAGATTCGAGACGATAGGAGATGATTCGAGGTTCGTGGTTAGTGGGTTCGTGTTCAGGGGAGTGTGAGGGTCCTAGGGTGTTCAGGAGGCGGTCATCGGCGTTCATGCCGCCGGCTTTAATGGCGAGGCATACTAGGGCGGCTGCTAGGGTTCGGGGATGAGAAGGGGTTGTGTTTGGGACGAGGGTGTACAGTGGGGAAGGTGGGGTTTGGTTTGGGGGCGTGGGGTGTAATGGAGAGTTTATATATGTATTGAGGGTTTAGATCCTGGCCGTTGGATCAAGTGAGATCAAGGGCCAGGATCTACTCATTGAAGAGAGACGACGTCGTTCGGGGGCTGATAGTGGGTTAAGACCGGGTAAAGTTGGATCGGGTCAAAACTGGGCGGGTTTAGGGGAATGGCCTAGGTCCATTGGATCAAGGGGTTGGACGGCTCAGATCACCTTCCTAAGACGACGTCGTTGAGGCGAGTTGAACAGCCTGATCTGGACCGTTCGTTTGAATCAGATCAACGGCTTTGGTAGGGACGCCGATACGGCGTTGTTTGAGTCCGTGTTTGGGCAGGCTCGTCTTGGACTGGATCAGTACTTTGGTTTTGGGCCTTGTTTCGGGGCCCAAATCAGATTTTCCTTTTCCCTTCTCTTTTTTTTTTCTTCAAATTAAACAAAAATTCCTAAAACAATGTAAAAATTAAAATAAACCTACACACATATTGAGTGATACCCACAACGATAAACACACATAAATGAAAAAATAAAATAAAATAAAAATGGTTAGATCACAGCTGAGAACGAACGATGCACACATACACATGTTTTTTTTTGAATTTTCTTTTAACGACAGGCATTTTTGTATTTTTGTTTGATAATGCCTAGATGCAAAATGGACAGACCCCCAAATGACCAACAACACATGTTACGTAAAGATCGAAAAATTGTACAGCGAAACCATTTGTCACTATTTTTATTTTCTTTTGGAGCGATTGTCCGTGAAGCAAAAATCACGTGCTTACACTGAGCATCAGAGTCCGCATTCTTTTTCATCACCTATTCAAACATCATTTCAATACTCCCTATATCATTGTTGGAAGAACTAGGACCTTGGTTTGGAAATTGGGGTAGATTGTTCGGTTGTTTGTATATTAGGGGCCTTTGGAAGTCTTGCCCCCTATTTCCTTGATTGCCACTGTTCCAACCTCCCTGGTTGTTGTTATCACCCCAGCTGTTGTTGTTGTCATTCCAATTACCCTGATTGTTTTGATTTCCCCAATTGGAATTTTGGTTGTTGTTCCCCCAATTATCATTGCCTTGTTGTTGTTGATTGCCCCAATTGCCTTGGGGTATCCATTATTGTTGGTTGGAAGAATTTTCCCTTTGGCCTTGATAATTGTTCACGTATTGCACTTCTTCATTCAGCCCATCATAACCATCATCTTGGAATCCACCACAATCATTGTCAAATTGCTCTGAATTTCCTTAGTTTTGTTGACCTCTTTGTCTTTTTTTTGTTGACTAGCATGTTGACACCCTCCATGGCATTCACTTGGCGAGGATTTTGAACTTCTTGCAACTGTGCCTTTGCTAGTTGGTTCATTGTAGTTGTCAGCTCAGCTATAGCCTGCCCATGATCATGTAACTCTTTGTGCAAATGAGTGACCATGGGGTCACCCTGGGGCACATTGGTTCTACTTTGCCAAGCGAGGAAGTGTCAGTCATCTCGTCAAGAATGTCATTAGCCTCATCATAAGTCAGTTTCATGAAGTTGCCCCCAGCAAGTTGGTTCACTATACACTGGTTTATTGTGTTAATGCCCCGGTAGGAAGTCTGTTGGATCATCGCCTCAGTCATATCATTGTTGGAGCATTCCTTTACCATTGTTCTATAGCGCTCCCAAATTTTATGTAATGGTTCGGTGGGCTCCTGCTTGAAAGCTAAGATATCATCTCTCAATGCTGCCATATGCCCCGGTAAGAAGAACTTTGCAATGAACTTGTCTGCCAACTCATCCCAAATAGTGATGGAATGGTTGGGAAGTCACTCAAGCCAATCCAATGTTTTCCCTCTAAGTGAAAATGGGAAGAATCTCAACCGAAGTGCATCTTCGGACACATTAGTTTGCTTGCTCCCCCAAAAGGTATCCACAAAACCCTTGAGATGTTTGTAAGCATTTTGATTAGCAGCGCCCGTGAAATACACACGCTGCTCCAGCAATGTTAGCATCACATTGGTAATTTGAAAATTGCCCGCTCGGATCCAGGGTGAGACAATTGCACTTGCATAGCCTTGGTTGGGAAGCACTCGAGGAGCCACTCTAGGAGGTGGCGGGGAAGGGTCTGGAATATTATCATTGGTCTGGCGGCCTCTTCTTTGTCCTTGAGGCACAATAGGGACCTCATCATCAACATTATTATTTACCTACTCCCTCGGCAGAAGATCTCCAAGAAGTGTGTTGTTTAAGTTTGCTGTCATTTTGTACCTGAAGTTGTGACACACACAAATTAGTAACATAAAAGTGTAAGGCCACAGAAATTTTTTCCAAGTAATTTGAGATTTCGTCATGCCAAGGTAGGCTAATTATTTCATTTTGTGTGAAAATGAGCATTCATGATATAATGGGTATCAATTGGATATGTTAATAAGCATATAATTCATATTAGAGGTTAATTGGG
Organism: Nicotiana tabacum; assembly: GCF_000715075.1. Classification (NCBI taxonomy): domain Eukaryota; kingdom Viridiplantae; phylum Streptophyta; class Magnoliopsida; order Solanales; family Solanaceae; genus Nicotiana; species Nicotiana tabacum. Next base: position 211,446,072 of record NC_134082.1, on the reverse strand, counting down.
GTCTAAGGAGAGGCCTAAGTCTAAGCCAAGTTAGAAAAGTTTCATATTAGACGAAATCTGTAAATGAGTGCGCACAAGACCTCACTTTGAACGATCATATCTCCAGTTCTATAAGAAGTTGTATGATGCATAACCTATCAACTTAAATCCTTTTTAGTCTAGTTTCCAACGCAACAAACCGTTCGTCATTTGGAGGTGTATACAGAAAGTTATGACCATTTTACTGGGCAGGTGTCTCTAGCGCAAACATTAGCGCGAAGTCGCGCATTATGCTGAATATTCTGCCTCCCACGCACGAACATAGCGTGAGCTCACGCTCCTGGAAGGTTTTTAAATATCCTAAAGACCGGAAATAAGAGAATTTGAGTCATTTCTCAAGCCTAGGGCTTCCTCTACACCCCCAACTCGACCAAGGCATCCAATTGCACACCTAAGGTGAGTTTTTAAGTGTGTTTTCATGGTGATCTCACTTCTCAATCACTAGTTACAACATGATTTTGATTGGGTTTCATAGGGTTTCTTCAAAATCTCAAGAACACCCCAAATTTGTCTTTCAAGATTTGGTCTACAAGAGGTAATCCTACACCTTAGACTTACATATATGGAGTTATTATGGAAATATGAGTATGGATTAAGTATTGTAACTCATGGGATGGGGATTGGAAGTCATAGGTGCCTAACCTAGGTTGTATTGGTATTGTCGAGATTGTGAGGTGGGTTATTGGGGTATGATTCTTGGGGTAATAGTATTATGTATATATGCATGTACAAATTAGGTTTGTGGGAAGATTGATGAATATAAATAAGTAAAGATTGGGTTGGGGAAAGAAGAAAATCTTGTAAAAGGAATTTAAAATCAAGATGCTCAACTAGTGTTTGATAAAATGCTCAAATGAGCTGAAACCATGAATACCTTCCTAGTTTGTGTTAATTTTGTTATGTCTCAAGTACATTGGGATTACTAGAATTTTTGAAACGTCGTAGTAACTTAAGGAAAGCTCAAACGAGGTATGTATGGCTAACTTTGACCTTTGTAAAGTCACTTTGTTTGGTGTACGAATATTTGATATGTGATATCTACGTGGATTATTTGTGGAATTCTTGTGATTGGTATGATTTGATTGTTCGTGGTTAAGTCTCCCGATATAATGGTGCACGTGATTGGCAATAAACCAAATGTGTGATTGTGAATGTGTTACGTGGTAAGGGTTGAGAAACAAATGATGGAAGGAAATCATAAATGGTGCAGTTGGAACAACTGTGGTAATAACATATATGGCTTGTATTGGCAATTATCGTAGTGACATAAAATGCATGAGTTGTTGAATATGATGGAAATAGTATTGATGGCTATAGAAATTCTTTGAGAATTGTTGTTGTTCTTTGTGAATTGTTGTTGTTGTTGTGTTGTTTGTGAATTGTGATTATTCGGTGGGATCGGATTGTGCGCCGCAACACGAAGTAATAAGGTGTAGGTTGTGGTGATAAGGGTGGCCGAGGTAATAAGGGTGGAAAGTGATCGAAATCACTATTGAAATGAAAATATGAGAAAGTTGTGAAATCATTGATGTGAAAATGTTGAAGGGGAAATGGAGAGATTGTAACTTGTTTGGCTTGATGGTTTTCTTTCATGTGTATTTGATTGTTGGTTCCATTACTACTTGTTACTTGTGTATGGTTTGAGTTTACTTAGGGTGAGTTTGTTCATACATATCAGTACAATTCAAATGTGTTGACGTCCCTTTTTTCGGGGGCGCTACATTCGTGTTATGATTGTAGGTTGATCCATAGCAGGTACTCCAGTCCACCGACCATAGCTCCCCTTCACTTTCCGCTAGAAGCATTGGTGAGCCATTTTCCTCCCGGGGCCTTGCGTGGCTCATGCCGCTTTTTATTTCGGAGTCTTGTTTTGGTTTTTGGTGTAAGGTATAGCCGGAGCCTTGTTACCGGCAAGTATTGTATCACTCTTTTGTATCCCTAGAGGCTCCGTAGACAGGAAATGTGGGTTATGTACTTATGTATTTTGGGCAGTATAACTTGTAAACCACGCTAAGTAACTATGTATGCTATATAAATCTCGTAAGAATGTGTTTAAACTTATAAATAGCTATTTCACTTGGTTAATGGGAAATGGAAACGTGGGGTAACATGTGGAATAGGAAAGGCACCCAGGTCCGCTTGACTGGGGCTGCCTGGTCGAGCGTCGGTCGCACCCCTCGGTTTTGGGGCGTGACAAAAAGGAAAGAAGAACAATACACAAAACTATTTAGATAGATAGCCCAAACCGTTAGCTCTCCGGTAACGACGCCAAAAAATGATCGAGGCCAACCCTGTACTACTACAAAGTAGCAAGAGTGGTCGAAGTAGCTTTTGCGCGAGAAGGTCGGGATCCACAAGGAGCTAGAGATTGGAATTGAGTTTCTATCTAAATTGGAGTTGCGTAATTTTTCCTAATTACACTTCTATTCATAATTGGTTTTGATATTACTTCTAATTTTATACTACTAAGATGCTAAATTAGGCTAAGTGAAGCTAAGAATAAACTATTGAAGGTTGTCTAAATTAGTAAAAGGCACTAGGGAAGTGACTTTCTCCTAGATGAGTAATTGACAGATTCTCGAGTCTAAGGCTAGATTGTCATATTTGGGGAGTTTGATATAACCATTGCACGATTCTACTCACTCTATACCTCTCGGTAGTTTGAGTGATTTTGCCTTAATTGACTTTCTCAAGACCAATTGGGTATGATAATTTGTGCAAGCAATAGAGGTTCAAGTCCGGTATTACTATCTCTAGGTTTAACCCTTTAATTGGGACTATCAATCTCTTGAATATGCCCCAATTCCTTGTTGGACTAATTTCATGGACTTAGCCTCTCTTTCTCAAGAAAAGCCAAAATCAACTAGGCATAAACTAGTATTTGCAACCATTAATTCAACATTTAAACCATAAATTAGTCCAAATATCAAACACCCATAGACATTCAAGCCTTAAAATACAAGACCCATCAATTACCCACACTAGGGTTGAGCTACAACCCTAGCTAATGGGTCTAGCTACTCATGATTATAGAAGAAAACAAAGAAATAGATGAAGAAAAACCCATAATATTTAATTATTAGATAAAACATGAAGATTCAATAATGAAACTAAGCTAAAATTACTCAAAATAGAAAAGGAGTATTGTTCACGAGCGCAGCTCTTCGTCAAAATACAATTGATGACCTAAAAATGGGAAAAGAAACTATTTATACTAGGCCAAAAATTCTGAACAAAAATACATCTGCGAGGCTAATGCGGACCATACAAAATCGAGTACGAACATACTAAGGCTCTTGGTTGAAACAAACTGCTCTTTTAACTTGGCCACCGCGGGCCGCACAAAATGCACCGCGGCCGCGGTGGCTTCTGTTGCGGTCCACACAAAATGGACCGTGGACCGCATTGGACATATTCCTCCAACTTCGCAACTCTCTAATCTTGGGCTTTGCAGACTGCACAAAGTCGAGTGCAGCCGCAATGAAGTCAATGCGATCCGCACAAAATATATTGCGGCCGCATTGCTTGGCTGCCTGAAATGAACACTCTCTGAACCTCCTCTTTGTGGACCGCACAAAATGTTCTGCAGCCACACTAGTCCTTTTATACCGAGCTTGGCCTTGTTCTTGGTACTTGTGCATGTTTCACTTTTTTTGAGCTGGTGTTGACGAATTATCACCTTGTTGACCAAACCCTGCAATCAAGTACAACATGTGAGCCTTTTGGACTATTTTGTATGAATTTCTAATCAAAACTTAAGTAAGAAGGAGTGTAAAATGCGTCATAACCCCTAGGTATCAACTCCCCCAAACTTAAGCTTTTGTTTGTCCTCAAGCAAACAAAATAAGACCCACCCCTTAAGAGTAAATCCAAGAAAATTCGGCTGACCTAGAGTGACCTCGTCTAGCATTAGTTAGGACGAACAATCGCCGTCAATTCAAATGAATCATTAACAACATTCACTCTTTTTAACACCATAGATTTAGTGCGACACAAGAGCATCAAGAGTTGACTCAACACATCAAAGAAATTATTTCTATTACTTTGGTCATTGTGGAACCCAAACTCACACATCCTCGACTCTCCATAAGCAAACCTCGCCTTTAGGATAGTAGCACTCAGAATGAGGTTAATGAAAATACACTCATCTCTCTCAAGGAAAAATCACAAGTCCGGCTCTAAGTACCATATGCTTGCCCCTTATGTGAGTCACCACTAATGTAAGCTTCATTAGACTCAAGATCATATAGGGATTTTGTGAGACAAAGTGAAGGCTTTTGGTTCAGGGTAGGAAATGCTTGGTCTAAGTAGGTTCCATCTTCCTTTTAGCACTTCTTTTGTTTCGTTTTGGCACGCACTCACTTGACTTTTTAAGTCATTTCACTTCTTTATAAAGGGCTAGAGAGACACACTGTCACTCTTTCTTGTTCATTTCAAATCTTTTCTCCTTTCTAAACTTTCCACACCTTTCATTCTTTGCTTTTATTTAATCCCTTCATTCTTTTCTACATTGAACATTCTTTTTGTCTTTTTGCTTTTCATTCTTTTCCATTGCCTTTCCTTTTCTTCATTTTGTACCTTTTTACCACTTTGTTGCAATCCTTGTCTCTCACCCCAAACTTATACTTTTGCCATGTTCTAAGGAAAGATCGGGTGCCAAGAGAGAGTATTTTTAGAATGGGTAAAGGCTTGTATCATGGTCATTAAAGGAAAAAGGTCTAAGGCTCAAAAGGGTTTCCTAGGGATTTTATCATTGGTAGACTATGAAATTGTTCAAGATATCATTCGGATCAAGAAGAGCCTATAATCATATCTCAAGTCAAATTACACTTAGTATTTCACCTAGACAAACATTCAGTGCAAGTTTTAGACCAATGGCTTGGGACTTGGACTTGCAATTCAAATTCTCACCACACAAGCTATGAGATTGCTAAAGACATAGAGTCGGGGGCCCATAACGACCTTATATAAGATTTGAGCACACAATGGTCCCAAAAAACTACTTAATGATTATCGACCAACATAAGAGTCTCAATGTCACAACTTTCACCATCCTATACACAACGATTTATTTTTTACCATAGGATCAAAGGCAAATATATTAGGCCCAAGTGAAGCTTTGCTTGAGGCACCCTTACCAACTAACTACTAAAAAGCAAAAAGGGAAATAGACTCAAACCCTTAAGAAGGTTGTCATGCCATCCATCATCGGGAAGAGCCACCTGGTTCGCACAAATTCCACCTTTGGAAAGAACCGTGGTATTAAGAAAACCAAAGGCTTATTGCAAAAACTCAAAACAAGAAGCTACAAACATGAAATAAGAAGATAAGAAAGGGAAAATGCGGAAAGTAATATGAATATGTACAAGCGGGGATTTAATCGAATATACAATAGGGGGAATGGATATTTACATAAGAACGTAACTTTTATATACAGAGCCAAAGTAAAAAGTATGAAAAGTGCAATGAAATGCTAAAATTATATACATACCAAAGATAAAAAGGAAAGAAAGCGTAAAATATTGTCATATGTACAGTCATCCACATATCCAAATAGGGCTACTCCCTCAAATGAAAGTTGGCATTGTCCTCAATGCCAACTAACCAAAATAAGCACAAAAATATAGAAGACTGGAAAAAGAAACTCCCTATGGGTCCTCCGTCTGCATGAGATCCTGAGTTTGGGTCCCTGGGTCCTCTGTCTGCTTGGGAACCTGTGATTGGCTCCCTGTGATCTGTGGCTTTGCTGAGACCAGGGCCTAGACTGAGTCCTGGGCTGAATCCTGGGGATGGCTGGAGGAACCTCCCTACGGGTCCTCCAACTGAATAACTGCATCGTCAGGCGGGGGATCACCCTCTTCCTCTTGGAGGCCTCTCGGACTCCTGCTCTAGCTGGGGCTAGGCAGCTAGTGATGGGCAAATCTAAAGGCAGGTGCTCCGCCTTCAATTTCTCAATCTCGACCCTTAGCTCCTTCACAGACTCTTTTGAAGCCCGAGTCTTCCTCATTTTCTTCGCCTCCCTAGCAAGTTCCTTGAGTGTTTTTCCATGTGAATCAACATCGTCCGTAAGCAATTTTTGGTTCTCTAGGATCTTCTTCTGGTTGTCCAGAAGATCCTTGAGAGTGTCCTTAGTGGACTGTGGGACCTGTGGAGAAGGAGGTACTGACTGAGATGCCACCATGGCAGATAGTACAGACAACTTAGAAGTAGCTATATGCATCCAATTATTGATGTTGGCGAGGGCCTGACTCAGACAGTAGGCAATCAATGGATATGCAGTGGTGGAGGGTATCTCTAGAGCTGTAGAAGTGGATGGACCTGGGGCCATGTCTGTTGAGGTGGAAGGAGGCTGAGTAGGAGCCACTACCACTACTATCTCTTCAGACTGGCCAGTCGAAATAGTGGATTTGCCCTTGAAGTGCTTGCCATTAGGGTTTTCATCACCCTGTAGGCTATACCATGAGAAAGGTGCCTTCGCCTTCACTTTCAAATCAAACTTCCGCTTTTCCACATCTTGGTCCTCCAGGTACATGGTTAAGAAGTTAGGAAGGGATAAGATATGTCACCTTCATTCACTACCCATGTAATAACCCGAGACATCACATTCCTAATGTTAATCGGGTACCCCGCCATGATAGATGCTATCAAATTTGCCCAGTGAATAGGGGGTGAGTTATCGTGGGTGGTTGGTCTAGCCTGGTGCACACAAATGTCTCTCACCCCTTAGCCTCAAAGTTCAAAGTTCTCCTCAAGATCTTCACTCCCGCAGTCAACCAATCTAGGTGGTACCTGGGATTGCCAAGTACTCCGCCAACCAAGGACGAGCTTCCTCACCCAATGCCATCTTCTCCAAGTACAAGGACTTATCCTCCTCCAAGAAGCCCACGCAATCATTTATGGTCTTGCCATCGAATTTCACCTTCAAGTTTCGCACTTTGGTGACTGTGGTGCCCTTTTTGATGTGGGCCACATTTGTGTAAAACTCCTTCACTAAATGCTCATTGGCGTCCTTCGCATGGCCTATGAAGTAGTCCCATCCATATCTCTCTCTGAATTGCCTCAGCACATTGGGGTTGTGAGGCAAAAGGTCCCAGGTGATAACTTTATGCTCAGGTATCAATTTCCTCTCAGGCCACCACTCTCTGAACTTGTGGTAGGCAACCTCACTTACAAACCGGTCCTGCCATGCCTCCTAAAGTACTTGTTTAACCTTTAAATGAAAAGGTTAGTTCATCGTTCAGACCAGAAACAAGATAAAAACAAAAGGAATTCATTTCAGTTAATTCTTTTTATTTTCAAAAGTATACAAGCATTTGCTATGCTAAAAAGAAATTGCCATTACTTGTGGCTATTTTGTACAACTTGTTTCTACGGCTGGCTGCGCAGTCCCCGGTCCCGATGACACATTTATATTTTTGGATTTCCATTCCTAGGTCGATGTGGCAATTATTGATGTCGTATCCTCATATCCCCCTAAGTGTTCGAATGTGACGAATGTGAATTGTAACACTGGAAGTCTTGTACCTTCAAAGACTCCACCAATGAATTGCTAGATAATCGTCAACTCGGTAACACACCTTGCTTCCCCTCAAGAATCTATGCTACCAAGCAAAAGATTACCTACAATCCTTTAGTAATTTGTGCTCGTGAACGGTCGGGTAACCTTTGCTCAATAGCAAACATAACTTCCAAGTTGGAATTTGCTATGGAGCCAAAGACTAGCTAACCACCCTCGAGTGGAAACTTGCTTGTTTGTCTTGCTATTAAAGGTCGTACTCCTGTTGTCTTTGTAGTATGCTTTCTATCACTGCCTCGTTAAAAATCTTGCCAGAAAAATCCAATTGGGACAAAAACTGAATGAAGGGAAAAAGAGTGCAGCACATACTTTCAACAATAATATATTTTGAGGTGTGCCACGTTCCAATTGTTGGGCAATTCTTCGGGCCAATTGCCTTTTGCCGCTTCCAACCTTTTTTTGAGGTTTTGAATAATCACCTTGTTTATTGATTCTACTTGACCGTTTGCACTCGGATGATAGGATGAAGATGTGATCCTCTTTATTTTCAAATATGCGAGGAAATTTGTAACTTTTGCACCGATAAATTGTGGCCCATTGTCGCATGCAATCTCTTTTGGTATTCTGAACCTGCAAATTATATTTTCCCACAATAAATCAACTATTTCGCGTTCCCCAATCTTCTGATAAGGACATGCTTCCACCCACTTAGAAAAATAGTCAGTCAAAACTAAAAGAAATCTTACCTTTTTGGAAGCCTGTGGAAGTTGTCCGACAATGTCCATTTCCCATTTCATAAACGACCACAAAGATAGAACCGAATGTAAAGGTTCTGCCGGTTGATACACTAGTGGTGCGTAGCGTTGTGACTTATCACATTTTCGTACGAAATCTTTGGCGTCTTGTTCCATGCCGGGCTAGTAATATCTTGCCCACACCAACTTCAACATCAAGGAATCTATGCCCGAGTGGTTATCGTATATTCTTTCGTGGACCTCTCTCATGACATAGTTAGCTTTGGATGTCCTTAAGCATCGCGCCAACGGGCCTTGGAAAGATTTTCTATATAACTGTCCTTTCTTAAAGCTGTATCGCGCCGCTTTGGTGCGCAACGCCCGAGATGCTTTAGGGTCTTTAGGCAACTTCCCGTGAGCGAGATAGTCGATTATTTCATTTCTCCAGCCCCATTCCAAACTAGTCAAATTTACCTCATAGTAACCATTTGTATCCAAGACTGAGTTCATTAGTTGTACTACCGTTCCGGACCAAACCCCCGATATCGACTCTGACACCATTACTGCCTCCTTAATTGCTAGAGTCAACAGTCCCAAATTGAAATTGGCCACAAAGTCAGCCAAGACTTGCGAACTTAATTGCAGTCCTTGGTTTATATTCTATGTCAAACTCACTCATTTCGAGGACCCATTTGACCAATCTACCCGATAGCTCAGGTTTATGGGAGGATGTTACGCAAAGGAAAGATAGTCACCACAGCTATCGAGTGGCATTGGAAGTAGGGCCTCAACTTCCGAGCGGTGATTACGAGAGCTAAGGCTAGTTTTTCCAAATGTGGGTAGCGAGTTTCTGCTCCCGTTAAAATTTTTCTAACATAATAAATGGGAGACTGCATATCTTTGTCCTCTCGGATCAAAACTGCACTTATCGCAATTTCTAAGATCGCGAGGAAGACTAGCAATGTTTCTCCTTCTTTTGGTTTTGAAAGCAACGGAAGGCTTGATAAGTGCTTGTTTAAATACCTCAACGCCTGCTGACACTCTGGTGTCCACTCGAAATTATTTTTCTCTTTGAGCAATGCGAAGAAGCGATGACATTTTTCTAAAAACTGAAAATGAACCTGCTCAGAGCTGCCAATCTTCCCGTGAGCCTTTGAACTTTTTATACGTTTGACATATGATCCAGAATGTTTTCTATGGCCTTGATTTTATTGGGGGTTACCTCAATTCCCCTTTGTGAGACCAAAAATCCCAGAAACTTACCCCGAATGCACACTTCTTGGGATTAAGTTTCATATTATACTTCCTCAATATGTCAAAAGTTTCTTGCAGATGTTTAAGGTGGTCACTTGCATTTAAAGATTTAACGAGCATATCGTCTATATAAACTTACATAGTCTTTCCTATTTGTTTTTCAAATATCCTGTTAACGAGCCGTTGATAAGTGGCTTCAGCATTTTTCAACCCGAATGACATCACATTATAACAATGCTTACCGAAATTCATTATAAACGAAGTCTTTTCCTGATTTTCCAGATTCATCTTGATTTGGTTGTACCCATAATAATTATCGAGGAAACTCATTAACTCGTGTCCGACCGTGGAATCAATCATTTGATCGATATTTTGGTAGTGGGAACGAGTCTTTCGGGCATGCCTTTTAAGATCCTTATAATCTACACACATGCAAAATTTATTATTATTCTTAGGAACTACTACTACTACATTAGCTAGCCAGTCTGGATACTTTACCTTTCGGATAGATATGATGTTAAGTAAACGGGTTACCTCTTCTTTGACGAATTTATTCCCAACTTCGGCAATAAGACACTTCTTTTGTCTTACCGGAAGTATGTTGGGATCCAATCTTAACTTGTGCATGGTAACCTCCGTCGGGATAACTTCATATCCTCGTGCGACCATGCAAAACAATCGCCATTGAATTTAAGAACTTCGATAAAAGCAAACATGAGTTTCGGGTGCAGTATCGGCCCCAAGTGGAATTTCCTTTCCAGGAATTCCTCGAACAATGCAACTTTTCCAATTCTTCCACCGTGGACTTCGTTGCATCCGTCTTTTCTGGGACTTGGAAATATCTTGGTAACTGATAATGTTCCAACACATCAGTCTCCGGGCTCACTTCTTCTGGTTCGGAAGTAGGTGCCAGCTCCTATAATTGCTACGCCGTGTGTTCCTTTCCTATGCTACCACCGACCCTTACTACATGTTGATCCCCCTTTATCTGCTTGATTCCTTCAGGCGTTGAAAATTTCAACACTTGATGATACGTTGAAGGCAAGAATTTCATCTCATGTAACCATGGACTTCCCAGGATGATATTATATCCTATATCACCATCTACTACTTCGAAAAGGGTTGTTTTTGTCACTACCAAACTGATGGGCCGCAACGGGCACCCAGTACCTTACTCAACCGAGTACCTACGTAACGTATCTTTCGTATCATACTATTATAAGTAAATGAGCCACAGAGGCTGTCGTGAGATAAGTAGAATAAAACATGGGGAAATACTCGACATTGGATGCCCAACATGTAATCCAAACTTATACATATAACATACTGGCCTACAAGACCAAAATGAACACTCGTACACTAAACATATGCCGACAAGGCCATACAAGTATCCGTATATATGACATATGTCTACAAGCATCTAAGAGTACATAATTGTCATAAAGGTCGGTACAGGGCCCCGCCATACCAAACAATACACGTCCAAATTATACCGACCAAACAAGCAACTCCGGAGCAAATGGAGTGCACCAACATCTTCTACTGAGATGATGGCCTACTTGGAGGACTCTCAGCCTGTCTATTTGGACTTGCAGGCATGAAACTCAACGGCCCCAAGCAAAAGAGACGTCAGTACAAATAATGTACCGAGCATGTAAGGAATGAAAATTAGTAAATAATAGACATGAGAGAAACATGGAGTAAAAGACTCGACATGTAAGTCTGAATAACTTTGTGAATCATTAATATGTATAATTCTATGCACGTACATAAAAATGTCGTGTCGTGCATAGGTACATGTATTCATAACATCAACAAGCCTCTGAGGACATCCTATCATATCATCTCGGCCATTGTGGGCAAAATCATCAACGTATAGCTGATCAGGTGGTGGTGCGTATATAACATTGTAACCTTTTCCCATATTCCATATAAATACATATACATATATATATATATATATATATATATATATATATATATATATATATATATATATATATATATGCATATATAATGCCATTTGGTCATGGGTCAATGTAAATGAATGCAATGCATGAGAAGTACGTCAATAAAATTCCTCGAATGTCATAAGACCATTATGCCTTTGATTAATATCATAAAGTAAACTTTATCAACTTACGTATTTTCTGAGACCCATAAACAGATGATAGAATAGTATGACACATGGGGAATCAAGAACATAAGCATCTCTAATATTTTTATGAATAGAGTCATTTATGGAAATTGTGCATTTGCTCGTTTCGTTTGTCATATAGATCATGCCAAAAGAAAGAAGGGACAGCCTTAACATACCTGAACCGATTCTCTTGGCAATCCTTTTGATACACGCCAATTGCAATGAAACACGTAATGATGGATCGAAGTAGGGAAGAATCCATATGATATTCTTGAGAAATATTTCACTGTACTCTTTTAGAATCGTAAAATTCCGTTGCTATTGTATTAAATAGCCTTAGTATGAAATGATAAAGCAATTACAGTAACTCACATTGCCATGTAGATTAGATGTAAGCATTTCTCCATTTGAAACTTAATGAAGTATCCATGTAGAAATCCAACTAATGTGGAAAGTAGATCCATACGATTTTATGTCCAACTTAATGAAATATCAAACTAATGGAATATTCATCTAGATTTCATGTATGTCATGGTAGATCCATACGATTTCTTTCCTCAATGAATGAAGGAATTTGAAAGGCTCCTTATTATAGTGGTGTGAGCCCCACTTAATAGGGGTTACTTGGCCAAAGACTTTTCCAACTATTGACATCTTTTATGTGAACTTAGTAGTCACCATTTCCCCAAGGCAAGGGCTGCCACGTTAAGTGTCCTTAATCTTTATTCCAATAATTTTAATTTCTTAGCTAATATCCCACCAAAATTATTAAGTAACCCAATCATCCACATAATTATGAATTATCTCAAATTACTTAAAATACTATTCACTTTAGCATACCTTATACATCTTACTATCATGATTATGTGGTACCTTGTATGGCATTAGTCCATAAATACCGGGTATTATAGCTCGGATCACATTTTATCTCAAATTGACAAACTTCGACGAAGCTCGTTTTCTTCGATTCGCTTTCCCTTTCACCTTCACGAATTTACTTATCACTTGTTTGAAATAGCGTAATACTTATAATCCCAAAATAATCTCATTCCCAAACTTACGTCGATTAATCTTACGACGAAGCTTTAACGTACGAAAATGCGGGATATAACAGTTTTCATTACTCCTTCAGCATTCATGAGCAGTAAAATCTCTCCCTAGGTCGTCATGCTCGCAAGGTTGAATCCGGCTAGTAGCTTTGTGGCCGAAAAAATGCTTCCGTTAAGTTTAGCTTGCTCCAATACTCTCCATTGTATGATATTAGCTGAGCTCCCTAGATCCACTAGAACACGTTTAATCTTAAAATCTAACACATTTAAAGAAATTACTAGTGCATCATTGTCCAGACCATATATATGGGAGTACACTAGGTTCGTTATTGTTGTTGTACTAGTGCATCATTGTGTGGTAGGAGCAATCTGTTTGCGTCCTCTTTCGTAAAAGTGATATTGTCTTCCTGAAGCCTTTTACTATGAGTTATTTATACTTTCTTCTTCTTTTCTGCCGAGAAGGCAGCCCGGTTAATCTCATTTCCTCTGAAGATCATACTAATTATTTGGTGTGGGGTTCTTCTCCTGCTTTTGAAGGTTCCGCATTGTCTCTGTTACGATCATAATTGTTCTTAGCTCGATCGCTTAAGAATTCTCTGAGGTGACCATTGTTCAATAGTGTTGCCACTTCTCCCTAGAGATATCGACAGTCCACTATCCGGTGGCCATTTGTCCCATGGTATTCATACCATAAGTTGGGATCCCTCTATTCGGTATCAAATCTCATTGGTTGAGGAACTGTGCCTCTTTGATATTTCTCATGCCTGACACTAATTCCACTATATTGACGTTGAAGTTGCATTCCGATAACCTAGGTAAGAAGGATCCCGTGGCCTTGACGTTTCTTTATCCTACAACGGTCTATTATTCCGACCACGATCGGTCCTTTTATCACCGGTGAACTTGTCTGTTGTCCAGAAGCCTCTGCCACGACCTTCGATCCTCTCATAGGGCAAAAACCAGCCCCTTAAATTTCATCTATCCCTGTCGTAATCATCTTTTGATTTTTTTCTGTTCTTGTACCGTGCTTTGATCGATGATGGGAAACCAACATGATCATATTCGATCCTTATTTTTGACTTTTACCGATTATGGACATTCCCCAAGTCGTTGCTTGAAACTCAAGCAGGCTTTCCTTCAATTTCTTGGAGGCGTCTAAACTTCTCGGATTTAGTCCTTTGGTGAATACTTCAGCTGCCCATTCATCCGGGACAGATGGGAGTAACATTCTTTCCTTCTGGAATCGAGTAACGAACTCCCGTAATAACTCGGACTCTCCTTGTGCAATCATGAATATGTCGGCTTTCCGCGCTAGTACTTTTCTGGCCCTGACCTTAAAGAAAGAATTCGTGAGCATTTCAAAGGAGTCTATGGAATGCTTAGGTAACAGTGAATACCACGTCAAAGCTCCCGTCGTGAGAGTTTCTCTGAATTTCTTTAACAACACAAATTCAATTTTGTGGGAAGCTAGATCATTTCCTTTTATCGCCGTTGTGTAGGTGGTAATATGCTCATGTGGATCTAAAGTTCCGTCATATTTTGGTACATTAGGCATTTTAAACAGCTTCGAAATTAGTTCTGGTGCATCACTCGGCTTGTACTGTAATAGAGTATACTTATTGGAATCTGGGCCCTTCAATACTGGCGGTGCACCTAGGATTTGGTCCATACAGGAGTTTACTTCCCTCACAAACCACAAAAGTTCATTCTTGAAAGGATCATCCTCGTTATTGAGACCAGATCCACTTCCCCCAGCCTCGTCGGGGCCAACTTTACCTCTGGGAGTGTTGATGTCGACCCTCTGCGTTGTTTGGTTTATGGGAACACCGGGAGGAATTTGATCTCGCCTGTTTGCATAATTCGAAGCCACTGACATCGCATGTTTTAACTCTATCATAACCTTGTCTTGCCGCATGAGATGGACTAGAATGATCACTTGTTGCTTTTGCAAGACCTTTACCGCGTTGACGACATTCTCCTCATCAGCATCATCGGGAGTCGTCTCCCGAACATGTCGAGGATACTGCCTGTCATGCACCGGTGTGGAGTCACTCCCCTCGTTGTGGGTGTTACTGATTGAGTCCTCGAAGTGAGGTTGTTCTCCTCGAACCTCGGGGTTGTTAATAACGTTATCTGCCATTTCTTATGATTTTTTCTAAGACAAAATAATCAAAGGACGTTAGTAAAAAAAGCAATGATCAATTTATTTGCAATGTTGTATAGGCCCCATGGTGGGCGCCAAACTGTTTACTCGTAAAACGGTAAAGTTGAATTTATACGTGGTTTCTAGATAAGTGAGCTAGTTTGATCCTGAAAATAATGGAATAAATAAAGAATTAAGCAATACTTAGCCTTAAAATGTAGATGAAACAACAAAGATGACAGTTATGAGAACAAGATTTTGGGGCACAACGATAATAAAACCAGAAAGCAAGAAAATATTGTTGTATTATGCTTTGAATAGAATGTAGTGTAAGTTTTTTAGAAAAATCGTGTTCTCTACAATGATAATTGAGTTTACTACTTATAGTGATGTCTAGGGAAGGAGGTCCTAGGATCGTGCCCTCCTTTAATGTCAATTATGAGGGTCATTGATGAAAATGTAACGGTGGACATAAATGCCAAATTCTTTGTAACATGCCGTTGCTCTTAATGCTGTAGAATATTCTTTATTAAATGCTACCGAGCGCAAGATATTTAATTTTTCCCGGTGACAAGCGGAATATCTATGTTCGGTCTTCGGCCATTCTCGTCATGGGTTCTACGTGTCCTTCCTCTAGATGACCAGGTGTCATATCATATTTTACCCTATACACAAGATCGATGGTTAAACCATGTATTTTCACTTTCTACTAGTTAAGTAATTCTAGTAGTTCAACAAAGGGCCAAAATAAAATAGGCCGTTCATAATTTCGTCACTGTCAGCAGGACTGTACAACCCGCCAAGCGCTAAAAAGTTCAAATTACTTTCCCGCCTTGTCGAACAAGTAGCTCCCTAAGTCCCGCCAAATCAAACATTAGTAAACAGTTCCTCCCTCTCTTTCTCTCTCTGTCTCTCTCTCTCTTCAACGCCGCTCTCATTCCATCCTTTTACAGCTCCCATACAGCAACTCGTGTGTTGTACTCCTCTCCAAAAGAAGAAAAATTCAGAGACGGATGTTATTGGGTGAGAGAATTACTATATCATTGTGTTGTTAGGGTTTGAGGTCAAAACACGCCTCATTCAGCAAAAAATAGACAAATTAATATTCAAAGACCTGTAAGATGGATGCATCCAAGCATCAATCTTTCTTCCAAGACATCAATTCAAGGGAGCTTAATGGATACAGAGGTTTGCCCCAAAAATCGCTTCTTGATTGACAGTAATTTCTTATATTCACATTAATCTAATTACAAATTCTTGTGGTTTTCATCTACGTGTGTATCTCCAGTTAAACGACGACCCTATATCAGTCACAAATCGTCTGATTTCAACGAAATTGGAGCTCTGGTAGTTGATCACAACGGCTTCACGCCACCTCCAATGGCCCTCTCTTTCTGCAAGGTTGAAAACAATCTTTATCTCTCACTGAGTGTCCATAGAGTAAAACTTTTGTTTAACCTTAAAATGCTTGTTAATTCTTAACAAATTCCGTAAATTATACAAGCTGGTATTTTATTGCAGACAAGTAAAAACTCGCATATTGTAGCTGTGGCTTACGAGGGTGGCTACCTTGGCTTGTTTAACACTCGGGTCAAATTTCTTTCTTCTTCTACTCACCGGCAAAATGCAGGTAAAAAGATCAATTTTATAGTTGAGACACAAAATTTAGCTTTTCACCTTATATTTTTTTGGGGGAATTTTTAATGAATATTTTGCAATTTCCAGAAAAAGCTAAGGTGTCAGAGTGGGCTGCTCATGATAATGCCATATTTGATGTATGTTGGATCAAGGTACATTTCAGCTCCCTACATTTTAGAGGCTATTTTAGTATCTAAATTTACTTCATGTGCTCCCAATACTGCACTATATGAAATTGATGCAACTGAAATGCAATTTCGGAAAACCAAAAAAGATCAGGTCCGGGGAAAATTGTTTGGGGCAATGATTGTTAAGCGGTCTTGAGGGGTTTCGATGCACTGTTTGAATGTTCAACCAAGAACAAATAACATCTATGCATTTTATTTGTGTGCATGAGTTACATACAAGATTGATGGATCAGTAATGGATCTTAGTGCAAAACAAGATTTCCAGTATCGCCATCAACCGTCATTAGTTTTTTTCCAGGAGAAAAAACTGAAGTTATTACTTTTGATTCGAAGAAATAAACTGTTTCAAAGCATAATTAGTGTTGAAGACCACTAAAAATATATAATAGGTTCCCCTTTCTAATAGTGTTATAGCAGGGAAAAGTTCTTGATTGGAGCTTCATCATCACCCTTCAGTAAATAATTTTCATTTTTGGCTCAAGGAAATGTTGAGTGTCGAAGACTAACTTGAGCAAATAAAGGTGTTCCATTCTTAACAACTTAATCTTTTAGATAAGATGACTCACACAATACAACAAAGTGGAAGCTACAGGAACCAATTTATGGGTTGAAATGTGTTAAACAAGTTAGAACATGAACTAGAGAATCTTCTTTGGTTTTGACATGTTTAGCATCTATTTTCTTTTTTGAATTTTCTAAACTATTTTTGGAATATTTGTTCCATATTAAAGATGATACTATTTGATTTTATTTGCAGGAAGATACCAGTATCTTAACAGCTTCAGGTGATCAAAGTGTGAGTCATATATTTCACTTCTTTTCCTGTAATAACTAATTGGTTTTATTCATCTTTCGCAAATCTTTCTATGCACTCAAAGAACAAAGCCATGTTAACAAAATGTCAAAAAACCAATAGATATTTGATCGTTTGAATGCTGTACTCGTATAATTAACACATTTTCATGATGAATTCGAGCAGATAAAGGTATGGGATGCACAAGGAAAACAATGTGTGAGAGCACTAATGGGTCACACTGGGAGTGTGAAATCCATTTGTCCTCATCCTACAAATCATGGTAGGTTTGGGGTCTTCTATTTATTCTTTCTGAAGCCATTGTTTCTATACATTCTTTAGCAAAAGACATCATATGCCATCATTTTCATGTGTTATTTTTTTTTTTGGTTGATGTAGATATTATTGTTTCTGGTGCCAGAGATGGGTCTTTTGCCCTTTGGGACTTGAGGTGCTCTGACAGTAGCAGTGAAAACCTTTGCATACCGTAAGTACAGTGTTATCCTCACATGACAGTGGAATGAGGATTCAAGATTGCATGCCTTTCAATTGTTAGAACAAGTAGGGACAAGTATTTTTGTTTATCACTAAAAAAAAAAGAAGTATTATGGTTCTTCTATCAAGCATGACCATTTGAAGAGATATGTTCACTTAGCAGCTCCAAACATCACTCCAAATTATTTTCTGCATTTAGGTCAATTGCTACCGTCCATGAGGCTCACATGTCTCCTCATCAGAGGAGAACCAGACGTGGAAAGGTTAGTCCTATAATCAGTACTTTCAAAGACTCAGTTCTGCATATTTTCATATGGTCAGTACTGTTCTTACTGGGCACAACTATTTCAGGCTTCCCCCGTGAGCATTACATCAATTCTTTACCTAAAAGACGAGCTCTCCATAGCTAGTGCTGGAGCAGTTGACAGGTGACTGAGAAAGCTTGCCATGCTTTTCAAATTAATCATGCAAGTTGCAATTCAGCCATGGATTCATTGTGCGATTATGCCTTTTTCTCCATAAATTTCAGCGTCATAAAGTTCTGGGATACAAGGAATCTCAAATGTCCTATTATTCAGGCATGCCCTCATCCTGAGGTGTCAATTCAGAAGGTAATAATAAATGTTCCATTTCCAATGTGTGATTTCTAGAGTATTCAATTCCTTTAGTGTCTTCACTGTCCCTCAGACACATACAACAATGTTAATCTTGCTTAAGATATAATCTGGCTGTGACCTTGTTGCTACTGATGTTGAGTTTGTTAGGCTTGGTTGTAGTTCAGAGGGTCCAATTTGTTGAAAATTCAGAAATCCTTGATGTGGTTGATACCAACTTTCTCTCTTGTTGTTCAGGGAAAGCGATTCCATGGAGTATCTAGTTTGTCTCAAGACTTAAATGGAGTGTTTATTTCTGCATCATGCATGGACAGCAGGTATTCTAGTTCTTTGATTAGCATCTTTCAGCTTGGTGTACGTTCTTCCTTTTCTATACTAGAACACACTCTGCGTTGTAAGTAATGCTTAGCTAGAAATCAGAGATTTCTAGATTATATGTGCCCTATGCATTCTCAGGAAGAGCAACTTTCTCCAGATATGAAAACCTATAGTAAGTTTCATTGCTATGCAAAATGCTGATACTCTTTCTCTCGCTTTTGCTGTTCTCTTTCAGAATCTACCTCTATAATGTACTTCAGGCAGATAAAGGGCCAGTAAAAACTTTCGAAGGATGCAAAATAGAATCATTTTTTGTCAAGGTTAGTGCTGTTCTAATTCTGCTACTTATAACTTGGACCGTTTTTTATGCAAGTTAACTGAAAAAGCCTTGATTTGAATGTAATTGCAGTCAGCTCTAAGTCCTGATGCAGCTCATATTCTCAGTGGTTCCAGTGATGGAAGTGCCTACGTATGGCAGGTCAGTTTTTTCAAATATAAAAGTTCTCACTGGAGTTTTCTCTACATGGTGTTAACTCATCAGCTCAATGAATTAGGTAAACAAACCTCTTGAAGATCCGATTATGTTGAAAGGTCATGATGGAGAAGTTACAGCACTAGATTGGTAAGTTTGTCAATGCTATAGATTCTACCCTAGTTTACCTATAAAATCCAACCTAACTTTTGAGAACTAAACTGCTACAGGTGCACATCAGAAACGGGTAAAGTTGCTACAACATCAGATGATTTCACAGTAAGTTGTCGAGAAATGTAGCATGTTTCCATGATCGAAATGTTGGATAAATGAACTAGATCCATTCCAAGTACATGAATTTACCTATTTCATGAACTATAAAAACTTAATGTATTAGTCTTAAGATGCATGCCTTGTTTATTCATGAATGATAGAATAGAGAAAATCTCAGAATTAAATTAAGGCACATGTACTAGATTAGGTACTTGTTAGAAAAATTCCTACAAATACCTAGGTACCACAGCTATTTTATTTAAGCCAAGTCACAAGAAGCAAAGAAAAAACTTTCCAAAATGGAGTGCTCATCCTCTCCAAAGTTTCTTATATGTGAGAACTCAGAATTCTTGAAGGCCAAGAGATTTTCAATCAAACCTTTTCTCTTGCAAAATTTTGTAATCCTTGCTTTTTGATGTTTGAGTTTGACGATGTTAATAATGTATTATTCCTATCAAATCTGTGGCAGGTGCGCTTTTGGAACATCCACAGCAGTTGTTACTCAAACACAAGATCTCCATCATCCATCCGAAGGAGAGTAGCAGCACTTTCTTGTATGCAACGTCGGAAGCTGTTTTCAGATGAAAAACCAGCCAGCATCAAGAATGACTCTACTAACTGCGAGTCAAACTTGACATGTCATCAAGAATTGCCTGATCCTATTACCATCCCTGAAATGAGTACTCCAGTATCAAAGAAGAAAAAACATTTACCAGGTTTTGAACTTCAAGAAAACTTTGAGAAAACTCCAGAAGCTACAAAGAGAAGCCCTTCTTCTGTTCTGACTCCCCCTTCCTCTTTGAGGAAAACAATCAGAGATTACTTTGTAGTCACACCTTCAGGCTTACACAGTCAATGACAGAACCTGTAGCTTGAAGAATTTAACTTTCTAGCCTACACATAACAAACAGGTTCAGATAGTTCCCTTTATGATCCTTACTTGGTGAAGTTCGTTCAAAGACTTTTGATTAGCCTCAAGTTTTCCATCACCTACCTTTTTTCTATATCCAAGAGTAAAACGAAATACATTATTGAAAGATCCAAAAAAATACTGTAAATAGAGTGAATTCTTTGTGTATAGATGTTTTTTTTTTTTTTTTTTAATCTCTAGTGGGATTTGTATTCATTTTTCGGTCACATGTCTAAGTTGCCGAAGTTTAAATGAGCTGAGATAAGACTTGTTTTCTAAACTTGATCCAATGAGTTGAACTCAAAATGACTCATCAAATTATTGGGTCAAAATAGGAGGAAATGAGCTGATCCCTTTACTATATAGCCTATAAACTCTGGTGAATGTTGAGGATCGAAATATCCTACTTGTTTTTTTGCTTCATTTTGTTTACCCACTTGGTGATTGGTAACTCTAGTTAATTTACCTTATCAAAAAAGTGATTGGTAACTCTAGCTTTTCGAAGAGGAAGGGGCATTTGGTTACTTTTCAAAATGCAGTAGCGAAGACTCATATTGACTATCTCCTTCCCAGGAGGTGTGACAGAGGGTTGTGCAAGGGCTGCAAGGTGATTCCGAGTGAGATACTCGCGACGCAGTATAGACTCTTGGTGATAGATGTTGGTATTAGGTTAAAGAGGAGGATACGGTCTGCTAGAGAAAAACCAAGAATAAGGTGGGGAGCCTTGACTAAGGATAAAGCCCAAGAGTTAGAGTGGCGGTTGTCGGCTATGGGAGCTTGAAGGAGCAGTGGGGACGCGAACACTATGTGGTCAGCGACAACAGACTGTATAAGAGAGGCGGCAAGAGGGGTGTTAGGGGTCTCGACCGGTGTCTCTGGTGGGCACAAAGGAGACTGGTGGCGGAATGAAGTGCTCCAAGATAAAATGGAAGCGAATAAGGTGGCGTACCTGAAGTTAGTGGGGAGCATAGGTGAGGAGGAGAGGCGAACGTGCATGGAGAGATATAAGGTAGCTAGGAAGGAAGCTAAACTGTTGGTCACAAAGGCTAAGACTGCGGCTTATGGTCATATGTACGAGGAACTGGGGGAAAAAGGCGGGGAGAAGAAGTTATTCCGGCTGGCCAAGTTGAGAGAGAGGAAGGCTCGAGATTTGGACTAAGTGAGATGCATCAAGGACGAAGATGGTAGAGTACTGATGGAAGATGCTCAGATTAAGAAGAGATGACAGACTTACTTTCATAGACTTCTGAATGAAAAAGGGGATTGGGATATTGTGCTAGGCGAATTAAAGTATTTCGAGAGTCACCGTAACTTTGGGCCCTGCAAGCATATCAAGATTGAGGAGGTCGTGAGAGCTATGCGTAAGATGAGTAGGGGCAGAGCGACCGGGCCAGACGAGATTCCGGTGGAATTTGGAAGTGTGTAGGGAGAGCAGGTTTGGAGTGGTTGACTGGGTTGTTTAATGTTATTTTTAAGTCGAAGAGGATGCCGGATGAGTGGATGTGGAGTACGGTGGTTCCATTGTATAAGAACAAAGGTGATATCCAGAGTTGTAACAATTATAGAGGTATCAAATTACTGAGTCATACCATGAAAGTATGAGAGAGGGTGGTTGAAGCGAGGGTAAGGATGACAGTGTCTGTATCCGACAACTAGTTCGGGTTCATGCCGGGTCGTTCTACCACAGAAGCTATACACCTTATTAGGAGGTTGGTGGAACTGTACAAAGAGAGAAACAATGATCTGCACATGGTGTTTATTGACCTAGAGAAAACGTATGACAAGGTTCCTAGAGAAGTTCTCTGGAGATGCTTGGAGGCAAAAGGTGTGTCGGTTCCCTATGTTATGGCGATTAGGGACATGTATGATGGGGCTAAGACTCAGGTTAGAACAGTAGAAGGCGACTCTGAGCATTTTCCGGTTGAAATGGGGTTACACCAAGGCTCTGCGCTTAGTCCGTTCTTATTCGCCTTGGTGATGGATGCGTTAACAAACCATATTCAAGGGGAGGTGCCATGGTGCATGCTATTCACCAATAACATAGTTTTGATTGATAAGTCACGGGCCGATGTTAACGATAGGCTGGAAGTTTGAAGATAGGCTCTTGAGTCTAAGAGTTTCAAGCTGAGCGGAACGAAGACGGAATACCTGGAGTGTAAGTTTAGTATTGAGCCGGGGGAAGTGGGTGTGGATGTGAGGCTAGAATCACAGGTTATCCCTAGTAGAGGCAGTTTCAAGTACCTTGGGTCGGTTATCCATGGAGGATGAGAGATCGACGAGGATGTCACACACCGTATTGGGGTAAGATAGATGAAGTGGAGGTTAGCATCCGGAGTCTTGTGTGACAAGAGAGTGCCAACGATACTCAAAGTCAAGTTCTATACAACGGTGGTTAGACCGGCCATGATTAATGGGGCTAAGTGTTGGCCTGTTAAGAACTCACATATCCAAAAGATAAAAGTAGTAGAAATGAGGATGTTGAGGTGGATGTGCGTGCACACTAGGATGAATAAGATTAGGAATGATGATATTTGGGAGAAGGTGCACGTGGCTCCAATTGATGACAAGATGCGGGAAGCGAGACTCAAATGGTTCAGGTATGTACAGAGGAGAAGCCCAGATGCTCCAGTAAGGAGGTGTGGGCGGCTGGTTGTGGAGGGCACAAGAAGAGGTAGAGGGCAACCTAAGAAGTATTGGGAGAGGTGATCAGGCAGGATATGACGAGGTTTCAGATTTCCGAGGACATGACACTTGATAGAGAATTGTGGAGGTCGAGTATTACGGTTGTAGGCCAGGAGGTAGTTGAGTCTTGCCTTACTTTGTACCTTTTTGAGCCTAGTCTAGTAGGGTTTTTGTCTAAGATAGCTAGTGATAATGTCGTATCTTACTATTTTCTCTTTTCGGTGCAAGACCTATTTACTAGCCATCGTTTTTGCTTTGCATTTTTCTTTTGCTTTTTATCTCTATAGTGAAACTAATATTGTCCCTTTTTGTCTTTTTATTTGTTTTGAGCCGAGAGTCTTTCGGAAATAACCTTTTTACTCCTTAGGGGTAGGGGTAAGGTCTGCGTACACACTACCTTCCCAGAACCCCACTCGTGGGATTATACTGGGTTGTTGTTGTTGTTTGTTTACCCACTTTTAACTTGACACTATTATTTAGGAAATAGTTGAACAACAACATACCCAATGTGATCTCACAGGTGAAGTCTAGGGAGGGTAGATACCCCTAACTTGTGTAAGATAGAGATTGTTTCCAATAGACGCTCTGCTCAAGAAAATTGTTTCCAAAACAAGTTTAAAAAGTAAATACAAGAATAAAAAGAGCTACAATGAAAATACTATAAAAAATATAAGAAAATTACTGACAGTAAAATGTGATCACTCTCTCTGTCGTGTCGAAAAAGATGGTCCAAAACTTTCTTCTCTTTTAGCAAGAAAAGAAACCATGATGAATTTTTCATTTAAACTAAGAATATTTACTATTGACTCTGCATGCGCAAAGTTCTTTACATCATGCCTCTAAATTTTCGCATAAAAGACGCAACTTTAGGAATTGGGATCAATGTTAGGATTGAAAAATTATTAATTTCATTCTTAGGCTTGTCAAAAAAAAAAAACTTAATCATTTGCCACTTTATTCTTTTTCCCTCTAAAATATTGCTGAAGCACTTAAATAAAGTTGCCCGTGAACTCTTGAATTGATGCCATGTCAACAGGCTATGGTCTGTCTACCAAAAGCATAGTATTCATTATGCAATAATAAACAAATTACAAGGGACCAAAATTTAATGAATTGAAAATATTATTGTACCAATGGTCTATACTTTATACTATTTTAATTTTATAATACACTTCTAAGGACCAATAATCTGTTCCCTAATCATTATAAGCACATATATTTGACTTTTAGCTTATTAATTATTCTTTCTGCAACCCCTTTACTCCGTGATTGATCATTTAATTGCAATCTAACATGCAATAGTAGAGCAGTTACTCAAAGAATCTTAGCACTGAGCATGCTATATACTTTCTATTATTTATTAGCAGTTCTAGAATTTTCAAAGAGCTTGAGAATCTAACATTAGTTCATTTTATTCAAATTCTAGCTAAAGTACGTGTATATATATATATATATATATATATATATATATATATATATATATATATATATATATATAGTCAGAGCTCTCTATAACGGCATCCCTATATAACAACACATCACTATAAAAGTCAAGTTATTTATAGCTATCCACAGGGAAGCCATTAGAGAGCTCCAAGCTGTTAGTGAAGAAGAGGAAGATTCTAGAGAGAGAAAAACTGTAAGATTCTCATTCGGACCATTAACCGTATGTACAGTAAATGTGAATATATACTTATGCACTCAACTAACTAACTAACACTTTACACATGTGCTAATTAACTATTCTAACTACTTCTAGAAGTGTATATTTTAAATATCTTACTGTACAAACACTAATCTCTACACTCCCCCTCAAGTTGAGAATGAAAAATATTTTTCATTCCCAACTTGGAAACCAAAAAAGCATGTTGACGATGCCCCAATGCCTTTGTCAAAATATCAGCTGGCTGTTCTTGAGTGGCTTATATGTGTTGTCCTTATTAGCCCTTCTTGTATCTTCTCTCTGATGAAATGACAGTCAATATCAATGTGTTTTGTTCTTTCATGATATATGGGGGTGACACCAATCTGTAGAGCATCCTTATTGTCACAATAGAGGTCCATAGGTAGTTTCACACTAACTCCCAGTTCTTTCATCAGTCCATTCAACCATGTTAGCTCAGCTACAGTGTGAGCCATACTCTTGTATTCTGCTTCAGCTGAACTTCTGGATATGGTATTTTGCCTCTTTGCCTTCCATGAGATCAGTAAGGATCCCAGCTTGACACAAAAGCCTGTTATTGACTTTCTGGACATGGGACAAGAGGCCCAATCGGAGTCACAGAACGCCTCTATCTTCTTTTTGCCTCTACTTGACATTAGTAGCCCAAGACCTGGTTGTTTCTTAATGTATCTCACTATGTGCAAAGCAGCTTCATAGTGAGATGCCTTTTGCACTGAATATGCAATATCTGGCCTAGTGATGGTTAAGTACAACAATTTGCCAATGAGTCTCTGGAAGCTGTTTCTGTCCTGTAATGGTTCATCTGCACCAGCTTTCTATACACATTCATCATACTCTGTACTTGTTAGCTTCAGGTTCTGTTCCATAGGTGTGTCTTTAGGCTTTGCTCATGACAACCATGCTTCTGATATCATCTCTAGAGCATATTTCCTTTGAGACATTAGAATGCCTTCTTCAGATCTGGCAAACTCCATTCCTAGAAAGTATCTAAGCTCTCCAAGATCCTTAAATTTGAAACTTTTATGAATGGCAGTTTTAACTTGATGTATTTCTTCCAAGTCATTACCTGTGACAAACAAGTCATCTACATATACAAGGATAAGCACAAACTTGTTATAGTGATCCTAGTAAACATGGAATAATCATGTTTGCTCTGCTGAAAGCCTAAGGATAATAAAGCCTGTGTCAGCTTCGCATTCCATTGTCTAGAGGCTTGTTTTAAGCCATATAAGGATTTGAGTAGTCTACACACCTTATACTCCCCCTGACTATTAAATCCCTGAGGCATAGTCATATACACTTCCTCAGCAAGATCTCCATTGAGAAAAACATTATGCACATCTATTTGGTACACAAGCTAATGTCTAAGGGTAGCAACAACTATAACAGTTCTTACTGTGGTCATCTTGGCCACATGGGAAAAAGTATCATGAAAGTCAATTCTTTCTTGTTGGGTGTAACCCTTAGCAACCAATCTAGATTTAAACCTCTCTACAGAACCATCAGCATTATACTTGATTTTATAGACCCATTTACAACCTATGGGGACCTTACTAGGTGGCAAGTCAACCACATCCCAAGTATGATTTTGTTCTAAGGCTTCAATCTCAAGATTCATAGACCTAATCCATCTATCATCTTTAATGGCTTGTGAGTAAGAAGTAGGTTCAATATCAGCTGAGAAAGAATCAAGAAAAGGCTGGAAGTGAGTAAGAAGATGAGAGTAAGAAACAAAGTGATTAATAGGATAAATACAAGCATTAGAGGTGGATGGTAAAGGAGGGTGAATGTAATCAGTCAACCAAATAGATAGTTTAAGGGTTCTGCCAGATTTTCTGGGTAATAAGGAATCAGTAGGAGGATTAAGAGGAGTATTAGATGGAAGAGAAGCAGCAGGTAAACCACTAGGTGGAAGAGAAGTATGAGGATCAGGAGAAGGAATATGTGAACTGCTGGATTAAGCATGATCATTAGGAAGGGCAATGATGTCACTGGGGATAGAATTATGGTTGGATGCTGGAAGTGGCAGAGGATCAGAATTAGGACAGATAGAAGAAGAAATAGAAGATGGATCAGAAGTAGCAAGAAACTTATTCCTAGGATGTTTGAATGGATATTGATTTTCATGAAATACAACATCCCTGCTAACTATGAACTTATTGGCTTCAATATCATATATTCTATATCCCTTTTGAGCAGTAACATAGCCCATAAAGACACCAGTGATAGATTTAGGAGTGATTTTATCATGAAAATCAGGTTTTATGGCATAACATAGACATCCTAAGGTTCTAATGTGGGAAAAAGCAGGAGGTTTACCATGAAAATCTCATAAGGTGATTTTTCATGCGGAACAACACTTGGCAACCTATTGATAATATAAGTAGTAGTAAGAATGCAATCCTCTCAGAACATCAAGCGTATGTTAGCCTGAAACCTTAAGGCCCTTCCTACTTCTAGGATATGTCTGTGTTTCCTTTCCACAACACCATTTTATTGTGGAGTGTGAACACATCTACTCTGATGAATGTTCTTTTAGTTTTGAAAAGATTAGAGCAGAGGGTATTAAAGAACTCGTGTCCACTATCTGATCTAAAGGCTTTAACAGTGGTTGAGAACTGATTTTTAACAAGGTGCAGAAATTCAGTTAAAATGACATACACATCACTCTTTAATCCATTGTAAGTATAGACTCTATATGGACCCCACACATCCATATGTACAAGTTGAAAAGCACAATTAGATTTGGAAGTACTAATAGAGAAAGGTAGCCTAGTTTGTTTAGCTAGTGGGCATACAGGACAACGATAAGTAGAAATGCAGGATAACTGTTTATTCAGATCAGGGATTTTTTTTAATACTGCAATGGGTGCATGACCCAACCTTTAGTGCCAAATTACACTGGAATTTGACTGAACTGAAGCAGACACATGATTAGAGGTAGAAATAGTAACAGGTGTTGAGGGATTGAGGATGTAGAGACCACCCTTGTGTTTACCAATCCCCTTCACCATGCCACTGAAGAGGTCCTGAAAGACATAAAAATCAGGATAGAAATGAACTGAGCTGTTTAACTCTTTTGTATATCTAGAAACAGAGAGTAGATTAAAATGAAATTCAGGAACATAAAGAATATCATAAAGAACTTCTAAATTGGGCAAGGTACATGGTCAAATATAGGTAACTTTAGTATTATTTCCATTTGGCAATTGTACATTAGGTGATTTAAGTTCAGGTACAGGGTATACTGATGATAGTAAATGTAAGGTAGAAACTATGTGATCAGAAGCCCCAGTATCTATAATCCAAGGATCTTGGTTAGTGGTAGAATTACCTGCCATATTGGCTGAGGTTGCATGTCCTTTTTCCTTATTCAGCAGGTTGATAATTTGTTGATACTGTTCAGCAATAAAAGGTTGGACAGTTGGTACATCATTCCTATGCAGTCCAGTGTTAATCTCCTCTCCAACAGTCACATTATGTGCTACAGTTGCTGATTGTTAATATGGTCCGTTTCTCCTATTGTTGAACTTGAATCCAGGAGGATATCCAATTAATTTGTAGCATCTTTCCTTTGTATGACCTTTCATTTTACAGTAATCACAGTACACCCCATCATTTCTTTTAGGTTTAACATTGAAGGCATTAGCAGAGGTTAGTGCAACATGGTCAATATCCACAAGAGCACTTCCTAATATTCCACTCTGTATTGCTAAACCATTGTTCTTTCTCTGACTTTCTTCCTAAATAATCATGGAGTATGCTTGATCAAGAGAGGGAGTTGGATGCATCATGAGAATTTGGCTCCTTTGTGATGCATAAGTGTCATTTAATCCCATAAAAAATTTTATGAGTTACTGTTGGCGTAGGAATTCAATAAATGGTCCCGATTTATCACAATCACAAGGTTCTAGAATCAAAGACTCAAATTCATCCCACAAATCATTTAGGTTTGAGAAATATACTGATACACTATAAACTCCCTGTACCAACGAGCTAATCTCCATATTTATATGATAAATTTTTGTTGCATTTACCTTATCAAATCTGGTTTTCAACACAATCCAGACTTTTTATGCATTTGAGGAGAATACAATACCTTTTCGAAGTTCCTTTGCCACCGAACTCATTATCCACGATTGAATAATTGCATTGCATCGATCCCAGTGACGCAATTGGAAAACATTGTTAATGCACATATCTCTGGTACATATTCCATCAACAAACCCCAATTTGTTATTCCCAAGGAGTGACATCTTCATAGATCGACTCCATTCCGAGTAATTTTCAGTTCCTATGAGCAATTGTGGAACGATCTGTAAGTCAGGTGTATAGGAGGGATGTACATACAAAGGATCATTGCAATCAATGTTTCGATTATTTGCATGTGATGATCCAACTATGTTATCCACTGTATCGTTCACCATTGAAGATAGTTTTCGAAGTTTTAGGGCTCAAAATTGAACTTGAGATATAGATCTGAGTGAAATCGAAGAAAAAAGAGAGAAAATTGAGCTTCAGAGATAAATCTGAGAGAAATCGAAGAAGAAAGAGAGGAATTTTGAAGATCGGAGTCCCTCAATCAGAATCGTCGAGCACCATGGCTCTGATACCATGTTAAAGCTATCCACAAGGAAGCCATTAAAGAACTCCAAGTTGTTAGTGAAGAAGAAGAAGATTCTAGAGAGAGAAAAACTATAAGATTCTCATTCAGACCATTAACTGTATGTACAGTAACTGTGCATATATACTAATGCACTCAACTAACTATCTAACACTTTACACATGTGCTAATTAACTATTCTAACTACTTCTAGAAGTGTACATTTTAAATAGTATACTGTACAAACACTAATCTCTACACAAGCATTTCCGGAACCAATTTTCATGTTATGTTATAATATATGTTCTATATAACATCACTTCGTTATAATATTTAAAAAATATTCGGTTTAAACGAAATTGTTATAGAGAGGTTTAACGATATATAGCTAACCTTAGGAATAGAGAAATGGTGTTATACTTCAATAACCGTTTCTATTATTTTCAATATAGCACGCAAATATGATAGACTAGAAAAAGCTAGATTCATGCGTGTCCGAAACCCAATTGTGGTTCTTTTGGACTCAAAATACATAAATAGGTGATAAAAAAGGTGACAATTTTATATATAGTGCCATAATACTTTGCGCTATACATTAACGTTAATTGTGCCGCTAATATATAATGCCAAGTATTGTGGCACTATACTGAAAAAGCTGACATGCCCATGTATAGCGCCAAAATACCTGGCGCTATACATAAATTTTTATATATAGTGCTTGGTATTTTGGTGCTATGCTCCTTTTTCCTGGCCCTACCAATAATTCATGGCTTCAATGATTCAAAAGCGTATAATGCCAATTTTTTGGGCGCTATATATATATATATATATATATAAAATAAAAATTCCCGGCTAGCCATTCCCTATATAAAGAGGTTAGGATTGTATAGAAAATCATTCAATTTTTTTTAACTCTTGTTGAAACGTTTATTGGTGTTAAATTCTCCAGCATTTTTTTATTATGTCTGAAGAGCGTAGAATAAGAGTTTCATTATATTGAGGGGTGAGGTTGTGATGGAGAATAACTCAGTGGGCTACAGTTTACCTGCTCAGTGTCATGTTAAATTGCCACTTACAATGGAGTACGATAAATTGATATTGTTGTTATGCAAAAAAATAAGTGTAAGGAAACGTTCACTGATACTTAAAGTAACCGAAAGATATTCGTATTCCGTCACTCCGCAGGGCGTTGCTTTTTACTCGAGTTTAACATCGACGATAATGAAAGTTTGAGTGATTTTCTGTGGACTCTGGACGAATGCCGGGAATTTCTTGTAATCACAATGTTGGAGATGTACGTGAAGGTCGAAGACGTTCCAAAAAACGAGGTTGTGCATAGTAGAGATAACCCCCAGTCATCAGGTGGTTATTTTGGAGCAGTTTTTGCCGGACAGGTTCCGGATGAAAGTGTTTTCCTTGATTTAAACTTATTACCGCTGGCGAATGATCAGCGAGAAAATAATTTATACCTTGCTTTCCATAATTCACAAGACGAGTGGTAAACTTCAATTTTCATTTGTGTTAATTATGTATATTTTTGGCGTATTGAATTTGTATTAACGCTCATATATTTAATAGGGGGTACCAGCCGGATATGATTTTTACAAGTGACCTATCCGGTAGTCATCACCTAATTGAAAACGTCCATCATGGAATTTTATCACATTACGACTTGTAAGTGAAGTGATATAGCCATATGGAAAGCATTTATTAATTTATTAGCTTATATTTTTGTTGGTTGTGCAGTGAAAACGATCAAGTTGAACCACTCGTACTCACTCAATTGACCGAAAAAGACGTATTACATTGGGATATGGCAGATGCATAGAGTGAGGAACAGAACAGTGATTACGATAACAATGCCGATGAATCCGGAGACGAGACACCCTTTCCTCATGAGGATGGTGATGAGCAGGATGAGGAGGAAGGACCTGATTTGAAGAGAGACCCCCTAGACGAAGAGTGTACGAGTCCAAAGTGCCGTTTCATTCAAGGGAGATTCCTTACATTGATAACTTGCCAATCGTGCCGGATGTGGAAGCTCTCACAAGGGATTTTGATAAAATCTGGACAACAATGTGGGATGAGTCTAGACCAACGGTGCTTGCAAAGGGGATGTTTTTTCCTGATAAAGAGCACTTAAGCAGGGCTTGTAAAATGCACAACGTAAAAGAGTGTTGTGAGATGCAGGTACGAGAGTCAAGTCCGATGGTATACAAGGTTGTTTGCCGCAGGTGGTTTTGGCCATGTAATTGGATGTTGCGTGCGACAAAGAAGAAGACAGGTATGTGGAAAGTGGGTAAATACATTCCCACCCACACATGTGAAATGGACACATTCAACGGGAATCACTTCAACTTGGATATTGACTTGATTTCTCTTGTACTTATTCTGCACCTCGAAGCGTTCATAAGGTATACAATCAAAGAGTACATTACATCAGTCCACCAGGAATATGGCCATACCATTACGAAAAGAAAAGCATTTCTCGGGCGCAAACGAGCGTTTGAAATTGTCTACGGTAATTGGGATAAGTCATTTGCATCTCTGCAAAAGTACATGGACGCACTGCAGCCCTTTAACACCGGGACAATTGTTGAATGGAAGCTTGAGCAGAGTCCGGGAACACCAGAATACATATTCAATTACGTGTTCTAGGCGTTTAAGCCAGCAATTGATGGTTTTTCGTATTGTCGGCCCGTAATATCCATAGACGAAACTCATGTCTATGGAAAGTACGATATCAAGCTATTGATAGCCGTGGCAGTGGATGCTAATGTATAGATATTTCCTCTAGCTTTTGCTATTTGTGCCAATGAAAGCACAAAGACGTGGACGCTATTTTTGAACCACCTGAAAGAGCACATTGTCAAACAACGTTCAGGTATTTGTCTAATATCTGATCAGCATGGTGGTATATTAAGTTTTGTGGAGAACTTGCCTGCATGGCAAGAACCTTATGCATATCACCGTTACTGTGTGAGGCACTTGAAGGCCAATTTCCAGAAGGCACATCCCAACAAGGATCTACATGATTTGATGTGGATGGCAGTAACAAACCACCAACAATATAAATTCCAGAGGCATATGGATTCTATCAGGCAAGAAGACGAGGCAGCCTATCGTTGGTTAATGCAATATTACCCTGAAAAGTGGACGTTGCATGCGGATGGTGACAGACGATGGGGAATTCTTACTACAAACGTATCAGAGTCCTTCAACGGGTTATTGAAGTCGGCAATAGGATTGCCCATCACAGCCATTGTGTGGATGTCGTTCAAGCAGATGGCGGAGAGGTTTGTTGAATGGTCTGAAGCTGCAACGGAATTGATGGAGATGGGTGTTGAATTTATTCCAGTTCCTATGAAGAGATTTGAGAAATATAGACGGCGAGCACATTGGCATTCATTTTTGCAGTATGATAACGAATGAGGTATTTTTGAAGTTCGCACCGCTATCCATAACAATCGGGGTAATAATGTACATACTGTAAATGAATCTACAAGGTTATGCTCCTGTGGGAAATGGTCCATCTACCACATGCCTTGCTCACATGCCATCAAGTGTTATCAACGTGTTGGTTATGCGGATACCAACTATGTTGATCAACAATATAGTGTTTCCAGGTACCTAAACACATATAGTGGTCAGTTGCAGCCAGTGGGTACTGAGCATTATTGGCCTCTGGAACCATTTAAAATGGTGTGTAACAAGTCCTATTTGCGTAGAAGACAGGTGCAGAAGAGAACGCGTATACGGAACCAAATGGATGTTAGTGACATCGTTTATACGCGCAAATATGGTATATGCTCGCAAACAGGACACGACCGTAGAAAATGTCCTTTGGGTGGCAACACTAATCAAGCTCGTGGTGGGTGTTCTTCTAGTGTACCTAACTACCCATGAGTTGATGTTGTAATAATTAGTTGTTATGTCTATGTTGCAAGATTTATGAAATAAAATTATGCTTGTTAATTATGATTTGTACTTTCCCATTTTACCTATTTAAATAATAATTTAATAAAATTATCTGTATATTTATTATGTGTGTGTTGTCTTGTCGAACTGAAAAAGCTGACCAGCTGACATAAAGTTGTCTTGTCAACATCATGATATTTAACACGCAAAATATAGCGCCATTAGATAGTACGTTATGTGTGTGTTGTCTTGTCGAACTGAAAAAGCTGACCAGCTGACATAAAGTTGTCTTGTCAACATCATGATATTTAACACACAAAATATAGTGCCATTAGATAGTACCTTATGTGTGTGTTGTCTCGCCTATAAATAACGGACTCATTGTAGTTATTTTGTGTGCTCAAAATTTATTAAAAGAAAATATTTCTTTAAAAGTAAGATTTTTTTTGCTAAAAGCAAATATTTCACAAATGGTTCAACCTCTTTGTCCACCAAAGTCCAACTGTGGAAAAGCATGCTTGATGCAAAATTGTTGGGACGGTGGTGAAGTTTGACGCCGCTACTGGCACTGTATGAACCAGTTTTACAAGGTTCCCGGCGAGCCTATTTATAATTTTGAGGAATGGGTTGATGAACCATGTTATCAGAAATGTTACAAAGAACAAATGCAATTTCTTCATAATATGTGTTTAAGACAATGGGAACATGAAAAAGAAAGCAATAGAATTATTGCAGACTTGAGGGCGAAACTGAAGGAGGTGGGAGAAAAAAATGGAAAACACAATGGAATTGTGAAGCACAAAAGGAACGTAAAAAAAAATATAAACTGGAACTTGCGGAGGTGAAGGCTAAATTGAAAGAGGTAGAAGAAGAAAAAGAACAACCGGAAGAACGATATAAGTGGTTGGAGCGGAGAATAAATGGCAAACGGGGCTAAACATTGGCATGTATGTGTTTAATGTATTTTTCATATTTCATGTATTTTTAGTATGTTGGCCTGCTATATTTGTGTTTGTGCTGTAGTAATGTTTTCCTTGTTTGTTGCACTAAATTTTATTTTAATTGAAGTGGAAGTTAAGTTTAAGTGCTTGTGTTGTACTAAATTATATTTTAATTGAAGTGGAAGTTAAGTTTAAGTGCTTGTGTTGTTCTAAATTTTATTTTATGAAACTATCAAACGAATGGAGAACTAAAAAAAGTAATGGGCATATTCGATTAAATATTGTTGTTAATGTATACAAAAATATTGTTTATACCATGTCAATGTGTCCCGCATCCGGTGTGTCTCAATGCAACTTCAATACTAATAAACTCATACCTGCGCATGTGATGTGGAGCCATAACTCAGTCGGCGTCCACTATAAAAATCACGGGTCGGTCGATCCTCAACAGTGGTAGATGGGCCTGGGAAGTATCTACCCCAATCCACTCCTTGAATATCCGAGCCCGTGATCAATAATTGACCCGATGGGGTCACTTACGATGGCACTGGAGTGCGATAAATTCCAAAGTTGTAAGACGGCATGTCCGTCTCATGCATGCCACCTGCCATATCAGCAACAACATCATCAGCAGGAGCCTCAATGCCCCCTTGCTGGGGACCACCTCCTCTCTGCCCACGACCACGTCGTCCGGCATCACCAGCTCGTTGGGCACCACCAACTCGTGGGATACCACGACCTCGTTGGTACTGCGCTGGGTCCATATAATCAGCCTCGTATGCCAAATGATGATCTGATCGGGCTCGCTGCAGTGTCTGGCCAGCCACATCCATGAATTGATGACTATACTTCTGCATGGCCACAGGATCGTGGACATGACTCTGCATCTGCTGCCCCATATGATAGACGGTATGCAATCCAATCGCCTGCACAAAGTAAAAAATATAAACTACATATTTTGCACTAAATTACAGGTATATAATTAAAAATAACAGAAAACATACCAGGGCCTCATGTCTCCCGGTGTATGGGATGTACCGCCCGTGTGCCTGATGAACTGGGTTCCCAATAAAAAGTCGGGAAACAGTGCGGTACCATGCCATATAACGTTGAATAGGAAAGTGCTGTGGAGGTGGGGTCATGTCCCCTCGCCTGTCCCAAGTACCCAACTGCTCGTTAAGCCATTCCATAAATGTGTCGTCCGCCCTGGACCGATCATCCCTCTCATAATGTAAAGCATGCCATGCAGGCGGAGTTGGTATAGGCTGCGACAGGCCAAACTGATGAAATACCCGCTCGGAGGCATGATGCTAGACAATATCGAGGCATATGAGCGGGACAGAATCCCTCCAAATATGTCGGCCGAACGTGCAATAAGCTGGCAGGGTACCAATCACCTCATCGCTGTACGGCGTCTAGATGAACTATCAAATAAGAACACAAACCATTAGTATGCGCAACACTAAGTTAATCTATAACAGGTAAGTTTAGTTAGATATTCACCTATGCATCCTCCAGCAGATCCAACACATCCCTGCATAGGGGGAGATTATGATGGGCATCATACTCTCGTGCAAGAGTACGACGCATAACCTACCTACAGGCTAGAGGGAGTTGCGGAATTTCTACATTAGCCGGTAGCTGTGGTAGAGGTGGACGAAACTGCAGAAATCGCTCCCAGACCTAAACCTAACATACAAAGTTGACGTAAAGTATAAGATTAACTATAACTAGGCAGAATTGTAACTAATGGATATATTATTTGAATATGTTGTCACCTGTAGAAGTGGCAGAAAGCCACCAACGTCTCTTTGTGTGCTGATGCAAGCCCGACACATTTGTCTGTACAGATATGAGATGACAGCACTACCCCAGCTGTAGATGGCTGTTTCCTCGAACCGGGAAATATGATGCAGAAAATGGAGGCTCACTAGGTTCCCCGAAGTGTTCTAGAAAAAGACCCCCCCAAATAGAAGGAGCAACAACAACCTCCTATATTGTTGTACATCCACCTCCGCTGACTCGTCGGTGATAGTATGGTGGATCTGCACCAGGTGGTCTCTAATGGGGACCAACTGTATACGACTGGACCCAGACGCTACCTCCTCGTCCTCCGGCATGAAACCCGTGAGCATGTGCAACATATCCCAATACGCCTGCAGCGAATAATATCTCATGGTCGCAAGCAGTAAAACTGGCAAGCCATCAGCGGACATGCCATATAAAATCTCAGCGTCCTGGAGTGTGATAGTGGCCTCGCCGATGGGCAAATGGAAAGTGTGCGTCTCCGGTCGCCACCGCTCAATCAAGGCCGTGATCAAAGCATAGTCGAGCTGTATCCAGCCAATCTTAATAATCCTATATAATCCCATCTCCTCCAGGTAATGGACCACGCGGGGATGTAGAACACGGGGAGGACTCAAAAACTCCCACAATAGATCCACTCTCCTGGCCCGGAAAGTCTGCGTAAACAACTGTCCGTCCCATATATACTCGGATCTATGCTGGGGCTGTAGGGCTAATAGATCCAACGTCCGAGGGCCGGGATGTATAGTCGCGTCCATGTCGTCAACTGTAAATTCATATTTTTTAATAACTTAATTGTACAAATTATATATATATATATATATATATATATATATATATATATATATATATGTGTGTGTGTGTGTGTGTGTGTGTGTGTGTGTATATGTGTGTGTGTGTGTGTGTGCCGAGCTCGATATTTTGAGGCCCAGTGGCACCAAACTATTATTAATAATTATGTGTTTTTTATAATTTAAATTCATATTTTTTAATAATTTAATTGTACAAATTACTAATTATGTGTGTTGATACAATTATTAACTTAATTGTACAAAGTTTGCATTTTCAACTACCAGTATAAGATACTTAAACAAAAGGATTCTAAGCTAAAATACTACACATTATTACGCTACAAGGCTCTAAATTTTACTACGCTAAAAGAGTCTACGTTTTGCTACGCTAAAAAGGTTTAGATTTTACTACGCTAAAAAATAATCTAAACTAAACATAAACAACAAATAAATTTAATTGTAAATAAAACACAAAACGGCATGAAAACACATATATATAAATCAAGATATTTTTTTATAAAACACTAATATGAAATCCAGATAAATTTAATATGCTAGTTTCGAAAAAAAAACACAAACTGAAATAGAACACATACAAATCAAATAATATGCATTATTATAAAAGTTGCAACTTAAAATAAACCGAAATACCTCGATTTAGAATTTTCGGAAAGCAAATAGATTGAAATTTTGACTTCGGAAATGTGAATCAACAATAATACAAAACTCTACTCGAATGTGGGACCTACGTTCTACAACTTTTATGTGAGGGGGGGGGGGCAGAATTTTTTTTTTAACTCGTGGGCAACGGGTATGGGGGACCAAGAAGAAAGAGGAGTAAAATATTGAGGAAGAGAACCAGAACGACGATGAAGAAGACAGTTCTGTTTTTAAAAATTTATGTATAGCGCCAGGTATTTTGGCGCTATACCTGGGCGTGTCAGATTTTTCAGTATAGCGTCAGGTATTTTGGCGTTATACCTGGGCGTGTCAGCTTTTTCAGTATAGTGCCACAATACTTGGCGCTATACATTAACGACACAGTTAACGTTAATGTATAGCGCCAGGTATTGTGACACTATATATAAAATTGTCACCTTTTTTTATCACCTATTTATGTATTTTGAGTCCAAAAGAACCACAATTGGGTTCCGGACTCTATTCATGCACCTAAAAATTAACAGTCATATCTTAGTCTAATTGGCTGTTTATAATCATGACAAATGACGCCTGATTTCCACAATCATTTGATATACACCCCTCCAAAAAAAAAAAAAAAACTCCATTAGTACGTTGCCGATATGGTACATATTTATTATTTAACTGTTGTTAATAGCGAGAAAAATTAAGCATTTTTTATCACAATCTTTTTTCATAGCAAAAGTATTTATCGGTTTTCCAAAGAAATATGTTATTCTAACAGAAACATTTTAAGGATTTCAATTGATCCTATCCGGA
This sequence comes from Nicotiana tabacum, assembly GCF_000715075.1. Taxonomy (NCBI): domain Eukaryota; kingdom Viridiplantae; phylum Streptophyta; class Magnoliopsida; order Solanales; family Solanaceae; genus Nicotiana; species Nicotiana tabacum. Next base: position 211,407,613 of record NC_134082.1, on the reverse strand, counting down.
GAATTAGAAGTATATATATATATTTAATTTCTTAAAACTAAAGTTAAATTACTTGATTTATATAAACACAGCCGGACGCAAGCAAATATTTATCCCGTTAGTGTAGTCCCAAGTACCCATGTTAACTTAATTAGAGTCAGAGACCAAGAATTTAAGCCCTACCAATCAGTACTAGACCAACTATAATACCGATGTTTTTCTTTTGTGGGTAAAATGACACTGTATAGCCGCTCTCAAAATAATAGTAAAAATAATATATATATATATATATATATATATTCAAAAATTATACAAATTTTATTCATTTTTTCGGTTACTTAATATAATTACTTTCTAGCGCGCGACAACACCCATATTTTTTCCCGTCTTTATGTTCGTCAGTAGATTATCTCTTACATGTATAAATTTCAGTGATTAAATTTTACTTTGTGTGATTCCACATTGACTAACAACTAAAACTATTCTCTACCTTTATATATATTTATTTGTCCTAGATCACAACACAATATTACTATACGTACCTAAAGTGGCGAAACTAAGAATTTTTTCCAGTGTATTCAAATTTAAAAAAAAAAAAAAATTCCGACGAATGGTGTTCAATATGTATTATATACTTATAAAACATAATATTGTACATATATACAGTGTAATATGGTCAAGTGACCACCCTTATAACCATGTGGCTTCGCCCATGCCTTTAGTGGCGAAGCTAAGAATTTTTCCAAGAGTGTTCAAATTTTAAAAAAATGAAAAAAAAATTCCCATAAAAGAGTATTTAATATGTTATATACCTCTAAAACATAATATTGTACTTATATATATAGTGTAATTTTTCGACGAAGGGTAGTCAATTGACCACTGACCACCGTTATGACCATGTGGCTTCGTCCATGCTTACCTATAATTACTTGTCTAATTAAGATCAAAACGAATATTGACGAAGCCGAGAAGTGTGAGAAACACAGTACTGCGAATTAAATTATGCGTCCTCTCAAAAAGATTTTCTATCAGTATTGCATTATTGTTTACATGCACATATAGATTTAGTTACTGTTGCAATGATACTGGCAAACAGTGATGTTTTCAGAGATTTCAAATTATTTCCTTTTTTTCTTCAGAGTTAACAGGCAGTGAGTTGAGTTCATCAATTATAATTGAGGAATATCTATGTAGGATGTACATTTGGTAGGTGTGTGCTTTTATATGAAACTTTGGCAATTGGAATATTTGCCTTTTTGAGCCGAGGGTCTCCTGGAAACAGCATCTCTGCCCCTCGGGGTAGAGGTAAGGTCTGCGTACATATTACCCTCCCCAGACCCCACTTGTGGGATTACACTGGGTTGTTGTTGTTGTTGTTGTTGTTGTTGTTGTATATATATTACTCTCCGTTTCAATTTAGATGACATATTTTATTTATCGAGAGTAAAACTTTATGAAGTTTGACCAACATTTTAAAATATATATTTTTATCATATTGATATGAGAAAAATTGCAACTTATAATACATTTCGTGTAATTTTTAAATATTTAAATTTTAATCTTAAAATACTATGTTAAAGTAATTCATTTTAGCTTCAAAGTTTAGTCAAATTGACTTTCAATGAACGAAATATGTCATCTAAATTGAAACAGATAGTGTATTATTTTATTTTTTTTGGTTTTGCAAAAGTAAAGAACATTGTAAGCACTATATATTGTAATTGTATATAAAGTATGAATACACCCTAGAACGTGCAGCCAATTTTTTCTATTTTTTAAGAAAAGACAAGGTGTTGAAATTTTTTCATACTTATTATTGACATGTAGAGTATTTTTTTATCTTCTTTTTCTTTTTCAATTGTCAAAACCTAAATGTGTGTAGCTAATAGAATAGTGATGACATGCATACCGAATGTAATCTTCTAACAAGTTACGATTTGAATGAAAAAAATGATCCTTTACGAATTTCTTGTAAGATAGTATTATTTATCAATTTTCTGTGTTTTATAAATCTACTATGTAAATGGTCATATAACTAAAAGAATATTTATAATGTGAAATTACTGAGAATTGAACTTTTGCTGAATGCCATTATCGAATAAGCCATGCAGTAATTAGTACATTTAAACATGAGGAAGATGGTTAATTAAGTAACAATCTAAAGGAAAAGTTACTAGGGGTTTCACATGCAAAATAACATGAAATTAAAGGACTTGCCAAGAAAATAATTGAGTGGCGAAAGAATAAGCAACCGTCAAACAGAGGTGCACAGTGTCCAAATATGAGCATCGACGTCTTATAATAAAAAGAGAAAAAAATAAATAGAATGAAACAAATTAAGCTCAAACAAATAAAAAAGAGAAAAAAAGAAGAAGAACAATATGCACAAAAACAGCATGAAATAATTGACTACGATTAACTTTAAAATGTGACCTATAAGAAGAGGTCAGCGTTTCTGACATGTTGTTTTACTTTTCGGTTTATATATATAAAGAATTCAAGTTATACATAATGATGACTTATTCTAGATTTTTTTTTTTGTTATATTAGTAGTTAGTTACCAATTTATTTAGGTTATCCGCTAATACTTACGGTAGATGATTGCTTGCGTAAATAATTTTTTATATCATAAGTCAGAAAATTTATATTCAAAATTTATAAAATTATACACTAATAATGTTAAAAAAAATAATATTACATTAATAGATTTAACTGTCCAAAGTAAACATTGATTAATGTCATCTGAAACAAATACGAATTACAACTAATATTCCCTCCATTCCAGTTTATGGAAACCTATTTTCCTTTTGGTCCGTTAAAAAAAGAATGTATTCTTTCTAAATTTGGAAACAATTTAGCTTAAACTTTCAATTCTACCCTTAATGAGAAACTTTTATAACCACACAAATATTATGGATCCATTTTGACTTGTTTAGGACCACAAATTTAAATTTTTTTATTTTTTTCTTAAACTACATGTCTAGTCAAACATATTCACATATATTGGAATAAGGGAGTATTATACAATTTCTTTACGCTATTCGTAAGCATACCTTTTTTCTCGTACGCCAATGTGTAATACGACATTGTAATAGTTCGTTTTATTGAGCGCCGGCTAAAGGGTAAATTAAGCTAATGAATCAATGGCTTTAGGCCCCTAAATTTTTAGGGCCCATTTCTTAGATTGATAATAGGTTAATTATATGGTAATTTTTTTTTTTTCAAAATATATTGAATATTTATGGAAGAAGAGTATAAGATTTTTCTGGAAAAAAAAATATTTAGCCAATTTGATTATGGTGACTAATAGTCAATTTACATTCTAATATTAATATTCTTTTTTTTCTCATAATAAACTTGTATTTTGTATTCTCTTTTTTTCCTCTTACTAAGATATTTATTTCTCTTAAAATAAGAGATCAAAGAAAGCAAAAATCTGTTTATCCCGGATGTTTATACCACGTCAATAAATGTAAGACATATGTTCATACTCAAGGTTAATTGTTTAGTTAGGTGTACACTTCCGTGCCGATGAGTTTTTAACCATGAGAGATATTGAATAAATTAAATTATTATTTTTTCATTATCTCAAGCATTGCAACAAGTTATTGCAACTAACACTGGAATTTTATTTTGATATCAAGTTGTTGACTTCAACAATCAGTTTCTACTGTTCTAACTATCTATTATTTTTTCTTTAAATTTAAACTTAGTATTTTTATATTTTTATGTCATAGTAATGTATTTTTTTATTTATCAAAATTCACATATATCAACTATAAAGTATGAATCAAGCTAACTCTATATGAATTTTTTTTTTCTTTTAAGTTTAAGGCCTCTTAAAAAAGTTTAGCTTTAGGCCTCCAATGTTCTTGAGTCGCCCCTGATTTTATTGTACTTGATTTGTATATAGTAAATACATAACGTGAGTCAAGTACGATACATTTAGGAGGACAAAACCATCAAGCAACAATTTGGCTGGACATAATTATGAAAGTTTGGTGTAAACTTCACACAGTCACCATCGATTGTTTAAATTATTGATCTGATCAGCCCTTATTTATTGTGCTTAGTCCTTTAGTCCCTTTTGCTTTCCCCTTCCAATATATCTCCATTTCACTAAATACTTATTGTCTTCTCTCTTCTTTTCTTTTACTTACTTTCTGTCTCCTGCTTCTAGGGTTTCTCTCTCAAAATCCAACTACAAAATTTTTTTAATTCATTTTTACTTCTATTAAAGCACCTATAGGGCTACCATGCTTTTGATGTTACAAGAATCAAGGTACATAGCTTGAAAGACTTTGCACTACCAAAAGGAAATTTTAAGGTATCTTCTTCACTAGAGCTTTCTACTTTCTTTTATAAATGAAAAGAAACCCTTTTATGTTTTCTCTTTTTTTCCCTTCAATTTATAGGGATGTCAGCCCTATAAATTCCCTGCAACGTGTAGATCTATTAGCAGTAACAGTTTCTTGATATGTTTTCAAGGACGTGTATAAAGTGAAATCTCAAAAAAAACATCTCTATTTAACAACACTTCACTATAAAAGTCAAGTTTTTTCGGAACCAATTTTCATGTTATGTTATAATATATATATGTTCTCTATAACATCACTTTATTATAACATCTAAAAATATTCGGAACAAACAAGATTGTCGTAGAAGTTGACTTTATATTTGACATATATATTTTGAAGGACAATGATATATGAACATAGACTAGTGCGACTTTTAGCTAGGTTTTCATTTCACGTTGGTTAATTTGATGTAAAAGTCTTGTTTCGCGGAACTTTGCAGGTGGAATGTCGGATATCATTTTAAGGCTTTTACCATGAATCATAGTAGTAGTAATCACTTACACAGAACAGTAAGTTTAAATATCCCACTGTTTAATTTGGTAGAGCAGGTTAACTCACGGGCACTGATTATTCTTGCCAATAGTTTGATAATGTTGAAATTTAGTGACTGAGCTATCAAGTTTACTAAGCATGACACCATAGTAGCAAAAAAACTCTAAAACAATAAAAAATTTACTCTATGTTTAGGCTTCCGGAATGACCTTAAAAAAAAGGATAAACAGTCCGGTACACTAAGTTCCTGCTATGTGCGGAGTCCGGAGAAGGACCGAAACACAATAATCTATTGTACGTACAATAGACCCTTGTAAGGCTATATATTCCATAAAATATGCCTTGTACACAGACATACAGACACACATAAACTTTAGGTGATGTGATTTTGTTAATTATTTATTTTTTTGGATTAATTCAAGGTTACAAACTAGATAACCTGCAGATAACAGGTAGAACGGGTCCGTCTCAAACATATATACACGAAGTTGGGTGCTAGGAAAATCACTAGAGAACTGCTTTGTTCGTATTTAATTTCTTTAGACCAACAATTTGTTGATTGACATAATGACAATTGACATATAATTTTGCTACACTTTTATGTTATATGCTTATGCTGCAATCCCAGCTGATCCTACAATCGTTAATGTTGATTATTTAGTTCTACTTAATTCATCAAGGGGGTTTAAACTGGATTTTCGATACACGAATCCTTTAATGATTTCTAACAACAATCTTAGCGTATTAAAATCAAGATGTTGTAGGGAAAAAAGAGGTCATTTCATTAAATTTGTCTAGCTGTAAAACAATACACAACTGAAAATTTTGCACTATCAATGTAACTTTTAATCTGCAAAATATAGAAGGTTACTTATCTTACTTTTTGAGATACTAATTCCATTTATCATGGATATATAGTCTCGAGCAGTACATTTTAAATAACGATATAGTGTAAAGAACTTTTAAACTGTTGGTATATAGATGTTAACCTTGTTGAGCTGATCAATCAGCCCAAAGATACTACTATATCGCTTTTAACATGGTGTTATATTGTCCGGTTTGGACCAAGTTTGCACAGTTTTTTCCAATGGCGGTCTCACACCATTAAGAGATCCTTATACCTTATATATAGTCTTCCAATGTTTTCAGCTATCAGTGTGAAACTTTGTTCGCACACCAAAAAAACTCTTAACAATATTAAGATGCTATTGTTTGCATAAAGTTAATTACACTAATTAATTTGGTTCATTATCAGGAAATTATGGCTTCTTCCAGCAGCTACTCCAACCCTCCATGTGCTGCTTGCAAATTCTTGAGAAGAAAATGTTTGCCAGGTAATTGCATATTCGCTCCCTATTTTCCTCCAGAAGAGCCAACAAAATTCGCCAATGTACACAAAATATTTGGTGCGAGCAACGTAAGTAAACTCCTAAATGAAATCCAACCTCACCAGAGAGAAGATGCAGTAAATTCTCTTGCTTATGAAGCCGAAGCACGTATGAAAGATCCAGTTTATGGTTGTGTTGGAGCAATTTCAGTTTTACAAAGACAAGTTATTCGCCTTCAGAAAGAACTTGATGCTACGAATGCTGATTTAATGCGATATATTAATCCGTCTGGAGGAATCATGAATCATCAACAGAGGAGTAATTTGAATTATGGGAGAATAACGGGTCCTGTTGATGGAACAACTACTGGATTTGATCAAACTTATGGGTTTTGTATTCCAAATTATTCTCCTAATACATGGAACAGTAATACCATTTCAGGTAATCATAACCCTGAGGGAGATGATGATAGTAGCATGTGATCAATTATGTCATCCAATATTACGATTAGTACGTATTTATTTTGTGTTATTTCTATAGCTATTACTTGTTAATCAATATTGCTAATTGCTCCCTTTTGAATGGGCAATTAAGTGCATTTGTATTTGTACAAAAACTAAACTATATATATATGGTGGTGACTTGGGTGTTGTTCCACAGTTTTATATGGCAAATGTAATATCCTTTGGACATTTTATAGAGAGATCGAGTGTTGACGTATAGATTTCTTATATCAGTGGCGGACGCAGTATTTTAAAGTCATGGGTGCTCATCGATACAAAATTCAAAAGAAAAGGAAGAAAGGAGTTTATAAGTTGTAAGTCCTAGCTCAATATTCTAAATATATTTATAATTGCATATGCAATTTACTAAATCTGATAAAAAGTATTAATGGGTGCTCAAGTCCTCCACTGTCTTAAGCTATTAGGTTAAGTTGGCCTACTCCTAATTCTTTGTGGCAAATCCCATGCTAACCTAAAAAATAGAGTAATTTGGAAGAAGAAAGAGGGTGGGGATTTTTGGGTAAATACTTACTCACACCGAGTGTTTACATTAAACTATATTAACTCACTATGGTTAATTAATTTAATTAGATGAGAATGCATGTAATTTACCATGATTAAATGATTGAAGTCCATATGGAAGACACATGTCATATATCTATTGATTTGGTGTAAACACCCGATGCGGATATGTTTTTACCGGATTTTTGTGATTGGTTTTGCTTTAATTAACTAGGGACCGGAGAGGACGTCCTAGTTATCTTCCAAGGAGTACTGCAGTGGCCCATAGCTAGTTAACGAGTAACTAATTAACTAATCAAGCGTGGCTGCGGCAATTTTTTCGGCATATAAAACTTACTGCATCCACTATATACATTAAAAAGAATTAACCTCTTATATACATAATATAATTTTTTCCACTAAAAGATTTGACCCTAGCTCCGCCCATGGACATGCTGGGGTGGCAAACGGGTGGGTCAGATCGGATACGAGACAGGTAAAAAGCGGATAATAAAAAAACGGATAATTTATCTGACTCGACCCATATTTAATAGGATAAAAAACAGATTAACCGGCGGATAATATTGGTAACCATATTATCCATGACTTCTTGAATATGATTACTTTTGGAAGAATTACTAATCTCCCAAAAGAAACTCCCAATTTGAGATTTTACAAATATAAAAATTAAATCCATTTATTATCCATTAATTATTCATTTTATAATTAAATGAATAATATAGTTCTTATCTATATTTAACTCTATACTAATATGTGGATATTAATTGCTAACTTGTGAATATTCTGGCATCTTCATTAAATATATATTGTACACGCCATATTGTCCTGGTCTAAGCTATAACAGTAGCCTATTCCCATAGGGTCCGGAAAAAATTGTTCTTCCATGTGAGGAAAACCGAGAAGACAACTATTCCTAACAGCGACATTGTAATTCTTGTCCCCCTTTATTCTTTTCTTTTCCTTTTGAATAAATGCTTTAATTATCAGTCGTTTTCTGAATACTCTTTAATTTGTAGAGATTGGAACCAAAATATGGTTTTTTTTACTCAAATTATACAAATATATAGTAAAAAAAAAGTTACATTTTTATATATAGCGCCACAATACCTGACGCTATACATTAACAGTAACGAAACCGTTAAAGTATAGCGCCAGATATTGTGGCGCTATATATAAAAATATAACCTTTTTTTTACCACCTATTTGTACCACTGCCTTACATTTAATCATCCTGCAACTGTAGGTCTACATTTACCTCCTTATTAGTAGCCTTATGTTGTTTGTGGGGTGGGGGATGACAAGCTTCCTAAGAGCCCGTTTGGACATAAAAAAAATTCACTTTTTCTCGAAATTTTTTTAAATTTTTTCGAAATCAGTGTTAGGTCATAAAATTTTCAAGTTTTACTTGAAGATGAATTTTGAAATTTTTCAAAAATTTGAAAAACTCCAAAAAATTGTTTTTCAAAATTTTCACTCAGATCACTCACAAAACTTCAGAAACAACCCAAAATTTTATTCATGTCCAAATACAACTCTAATTTTCAAACACCGTTTTCACTTCTTTTTTAAAATTTTTTTACAATTCTTATGTCCAAACGCCTACGAAGTGTCTAAAGACCATATGAGCAAGTATTCTGTCATTCTGGGGCTTGGTGTGTCTAAAAATGACAAGTACTTTTAGCAAAAACTTAACATTTAGCGTAGATGCTATATATCTACAGGGGAAAATACGGAGAAGAGCTATATATATATATATATATATATATATATATATATATATATATATATAGCAAGCAAAATAATTGAGGGGAATTTTTCGATTGACAATCAAAATATGCGATATATGTCGCTCTTTGTCATGCAAAAGGAAAATTCAGGCGCACGCGCACGTAATATAGAATTGAAAAAAGTGACCCCCTATTGCCTTGAGATCAGAGACGGATACAAAATTAAAATTCTATGGGTTCAAACCAATTATATTTTTAAACTATGTCATAATTTTAAAACCAATTATGGGTTCAAACCCTGTCATAATTTTAGTAATTTTTTACACATAAATTTATATTCCGCATTGAAAATACTCGGTTCAGTTGAACCCGATATCAAAGGGCCGGATCCGCCCGTGCTTGAGATATAAAGAAAACAGTTTAACCACAGAGAAAAAAATGAAAGGTCTATCAATATTCAATCTTTTCCAATTCAAGAATCCGTCACATCCGTCATCCAATTTCTCCTGTTTAGAGGCCCCTACTAACCGTCCAAAGATCCCCTTGTCCATTTCACGTTTACCCCTACCACGCTGTCATCTATTCCTTCGGTCTTTTGGTTAGGAAACAAATTATTTTATAATTATTTATTCCGGTATTAATTATCTTACTTTACTATTGGGATAAAAAAAAATACGACACTCCTTGGATAACTAATCTCAAGATTAGTTATACCACGATTTTATCCCAACTAAACGTGGGATAAACTCACTTCAAATTTAATTCCGAAATTAATTATCCCTTATTCCTCGTACCAAACGAGCTCTAATAGTACTATATGCTACGCTCTAAGTTTCAAAAACCAGGAGTAACCAAATCAGCAATACTATTATGAGGGATCGAATTCGAAATATATGCTTAAAGATGTACATACACCTCCACTATAACCTTTGATGGATTATCCCAAAAAAAAAGAAAAAAAATTATCGTGCAGAATTCGAATTAGTTAGACCCCAAAGATGGTGTCGGATAGCATATCAAAAAAAAATTAAAAATAAAATTCAAAACACTTGATTTTGTGTACATGTGAATTTAAACATTTTGAAAATTTGAATTTGTCAGGTCCAAAGCGAGTACAAAACAATGAATGAAATACCCAAAAAAAAAGGGCCCAGCATGAGGGTCGACGGAATTTTGGGAAAAATTTAGGAATTTTTACCTCCTGTAGTAAAGGTTGATACCTTATTTATTTTAAATAAATACTCTTTTAAAAAAATATATTTCATAGCTACCTTTTGATTTTTTATAGCCAAATATCTATTTATGGTCACCTCCTACCCTTAAGCCATAAAATACGCTTTGTTTTATTTTTCTCTCTCATTCTTTCAGATTTTTCTCCACCCTCTCTCTCGCAACGCCAGTCTTTCTCCACTGATTCTCCACTGATTCATCTCCATTGTCGAACGAAATTTTCATTGTCAGTGGCCTGGGGCTCTGAATCAATGTCGAAATCAAGCCCTATAGAGAAAAATGAAAGTTCGAAATCTGCTATTGAAAGGTAAATTGGGGCTGACAATGAAAATTTCGTATAGCTATATTTAATGGGTGAAGAGTCTGTTTAGAAATCAATGTCTTATATTTCGTATCAATGTCGAAATCTGACATATGGTAAATTGGGGCTGACAATGGAGGTTCGAAATATGCTGTCGACGAGACAACATTAGGGTTATTCTTCAACAAAGACGACGGAGTTTGGGGCTGAGCAACTTGAAGAGTTTGTTACCTTTTTTTATTGTATTTCAGTGTATCTCGCTGTATTCTATGTATTTCATTGTATTTCAATGTATCTCGCTGTATTGCATGTATTTTATTGTATTCACTGTCTCGCTATATTCAATGAATGTATTCATATATTTTTTTAATTAATATAATTTATGTATTCAGATTTATAATTAAGTTTGTTGAGTTATATTAGGAGTCTATTTGTGTTAATTGATTCACTTTCCGTTTAAAAACAGCTGAATAGACCATGATTTACGCTATTTAAGTTACTGTATTCACAAATACATATCGTGAATACAGTCAAATACAATAATTGCTTAGTTGTACTCTCATGTTTCACGTCGAGTTTTGCTACTGTATTCATGAATACAGTAGCTTAAATACATCAAATACATTCTAACAAAACTAAAAACATAGTTATAGAAAGTAATATAGTAAATGGTAGCTACAACTAGCTAATAACCACTAAACAATAGTGTTTTGTGAAAATTTCTCAAAAAATTACTACCTTAGTGGGCCCAAACAACCACATCTTATCTGGACTTGGACTTCAGAACTACAGCCCAAACTGAACTTTCATATTTGATTGATTTGACGAGTTAAAGGCCCCTCACCAGTTACTTCATTTTGGACTAGTATCACAAATCCGTAGCTTTCAGCCCTTTCGTTTTCGCTTCTCCTTTTCACTTTTCCTCCGTCTTTCTTGCCTTTTGTCCTAGTGGAACTCCTTTTCCTAAACTGTTTACAAGCACCATTAATGGTAAACCATTGATTAGTTTGGACTAAAAGTAAAAGCTTCGAATAGATCATGTCAGAATTGGCAAAACACTTAATATGACAGAACCAAACAAATAATAGTGCTTCTGCTACTAAAGTTTCTCGGCTTTACCCTAAAAAAGAATTTACAAGAAAAAGAAGTAGTACTAGCAAACTAGACCACCCAAACGAATGCAGCATCGGTGTATATATGACAGAAAAAATGGCATCTAACAATTTGTGATCATAAAATTAATCATACACATGCACCATATTATAGCAACTAACAATCACTGATTTACTTAGAATTACCAAGAATTCAACAAAGTCTCGTGTACATAAAAAGTACAAGAGACGGAGAAAAGTGAAGAAAAGGAAAAGAGCTTACCAAGAATCAAATACATTGACTCCTAATGGCCACATGCTGCAAAAATAAGACAGCGAGAACAGGTTTAATTTTAATTACAATAAATAAGAAACAACAAAAGAAGATATGTTCGATTTGCTAATATAAAGTCAAACTTTTGAAGTTTTCCTCGGATTTTCGGAGGAAGAAAACACAAAAGTCTCAGCAGATCAAACACCATTAATCATGAATTGGCTTCGAGCCCTAGGAATGTAATGTATGGAGATTTTATCTCTCATAAAGGACCTAACTGGCGCAAATTCGAGTTAGTCGGCGCCCGGGGTTAAATGAATTTCAACATACAAATTACTATGCATCGACAAAAATGCATAATATTATACCCTCCGAGATAGGGGTAAGGTATGCGTAAACTTTACCCTCTCCAAATTTCACTAGTAAGATTTTACTGGATTGTTGTTGTTGTTATTGTTGACAAAAAGGAATTGATGATGTTAGAAAATGAAACTCTTTTTTCCCATTTTATACAATAATAAACTCATTGGGAATTTGCCTATTATGACTTGAACCTTGGGCCATCATCAGAGCTGAGGCTTTTCATTCAAACATCAGGGTCGAGATTAGGGTTGTGCACGGATCGAATCGGATTGGATTTAGCATATTTTGGATTCGAATTTTGAGTTTCGGATTCTAGAAAATGCAATCCGAATCCGATCCGAATTATATCGGATCGGATTTTAAAGTTTGGATCGGATCGGATATCAGATCGTATTATTATGCCTCAAAGTTAAACTAATATGTATATTTTCTTTGTAAAAGAGGCAACACATTAAGAAAAATTCATGTTTATGCAATTATGAGAGTACTATGGTGCCAATATAGCTAAATCTAGCAATTGTAAAGGTAATAAATTAGAGGTTGATGTAAATTAAAGTGTAGTATTTATATATGTCCTAATAATTTCGGATTTTGGATTGGATTGGATTAAAATGTACCAATCCGAAATCCGATCCGAAATCTGAAATTTTAATAAACATAATCCGAAATCTGATCCAATCCGAAATCCAAAATTCAAAATTGAATAGATCGGTTCGGATTTCGGATATCCGATCCGAATGAACAGCTCTAGTCGAGATCATCTTGGCTGCATACCCTACGAGGCCCTTGCATTTAATAATGAAACCAAACGCCTAACGGATCTGCTCATTAAGAGGTGAGTTACAAACTACATTCTCAACTTCTACTACTTGGGGACAAAAATGTCGACCGATGTTGTTGACACTTGATATACATTTTTTTTAGCAACTAAGCTTCATGTGGAAAAATTTAAAGACAAATGGAATTGAATCTAAAGAGCGCTACAATGGGAAAGTAGCCAACAAATTACATTTTTTTAGATATTTAAAAATTATATAATATTATTTATAATTCTCCTCATATCAATATGGTAAAACATATGTGTCAAAGTTCATGTAATTTGACTGTTACGAAGCATAACGTGCCTAAGTATTTCGGGAAATAGGGAGTAACAAATACATGTCTTGGGTTCTAGCTTCAGTGATCCTAATCTACTGCTGCCTTGTTAATTTTCTCATACTTCGCTAGTGACTCTTATGATTTTTTATATATATATATATATATATATATATATATATATATATATATATACTAGTATATATGAACGTGTGTTGCACGTTAATAATAGCACGTGATGATTTAAATACCGAAAATTATTATTACATTAGCATAATACATGAATTTAAAGTAAAAGAACATTATCAAAACTTACACAAATGATCAAATTTGTCATGTTAGTTGGATAATTATATATTATAATTTAAAAGTATTTAATATGATGATATCTTAACGAACACTTCTTTGTGGGCAATATTTTTTTATGTATGTTTCCTCCTAATAATTTTGTTGCTCTGTCTTAACCAGAAACTCTTGTTGTCGATCTTGATATCTCTCATGAAAGTGCAATATACAGTTGTTCATGTAAGAAAAATATATTGCGGTAAATATAGTCTAATATTTAGGATGTTTGTCCCTGTGCTTTATTTATTATATTTGCAAAGTACAAACATATTACAAATTATTTTCACACAAATTTAAAAGGACATTCCTTAGATTCGGAAGACGGAAGTTGAATTCATGGATAAGAATATACTTAGAATCACATTGACCAGTATCATAATTTTTGCATGTATGACGTTATTGTGAAAACTTCAATATAGCATCTATATCCTATTACATAAGCTATTTGGTGTATCTAAGTTTTTCAGTAGCATGACGATCATATTTTTCTTCAAAATCAACTTATATACAATGGAAGATCAATTTCAACTTAGTCTATTATATAAACGATGACACTAATATATGTAAGAAATAATAAACTTGACAACAAACATATATGGTAGAATGCCATTTGATATTAAAATTCTTAAGTATTCTTCTTGGCAGTAATTATTGGTATCATTTTTTACTGAGTCAAAAACAGGAAAATATTTTATCTTTACTATAAAATTTTGCAACCAACCTTTTATTTAGTTGATCAACATTCATTTCTGATAACTAAGATATCTTTTTAATTCTATCATGAGATTTGCACAAATTGTGTTTTAATCTAATGATAGAAATATTTCTCTTATTAAATGCACTACTATTACCATTGGGATTGATAATCAAGTGTTTAGAAAGAACCAAATCATCTTTTATTGGATGCTCTTCTTCGTTTTTGACACGAAACAAAAAGACACTAAATATTGGATTTATCCCTGCTTTATATTTCTTGTTAGTTGAATATTTTTCGTTTGAGACCAGAAGTATAACTTTGACAAGCTAGCTTTAATAGTCTTTGCTTTTCTCGATTTTGGAACAACTAGTAGTACTTGGCATAAATCACAACCCAAACCATTAATTTTTCACCAAACGGTTCATTAATACCCAATATATCTCTAGAACTCCGAGCAATTATTTCGATCGTTTGACACTTAGCCATAAGTACATCATCCCATATTATCAATTTCGCTTTCCTTATAAATTTAGCATTATTACTCTACTTTGATATATTTGTGATGGTTATTTAAGTTGTTTGAAGAGGTATATCAAATCTAAAGTGGGTTGTGTCACAATAAAATCGTTGTTGGTACACCACTTGATAATATTACTAATCGTGGCATGCCTCTTGTATGATATTTGAAAGTAATGTATGACATAGAAATATTATTTCGATTTGCCGGAGGCATCTATAAAGAATAATCCCATTATGGCAGAATCGACTCTTTATAATATAATCTTGAAAGCTTGTTCTTGTTTGGGATTTAGCTTTGATTGTGCTTCCTCAGTCACTTGTATGGTATTTTGATTCTTAATAATATATTAATCTTTTTACATTATGTTCTAATACTCCTTTTATGGAAAAATTTATGTAATCTAAGTTTTGTTTTAACTTGAATAAGATTTTTACTCATATGATAAATTTAAAAAATAATTGAATTGAATTCTCTTGCTAAATAATTAATTAAAAGATTTAATTATTTAGTTTTAACATAAAAAATAATTTATTATATGTTGGTTCAGATCTTAATATAGTTCATCTCTTGTTTTAAATATTTAATCTTAATTATAATTTTATTCACCATAAATTTTATTTTCAAAGAGTAAAAGATTGATATGACATTTTACTTTTATATCTTTATGTCTGTAGAATCATTAGTGGCATGGACTCTTACCAACTATTTTTGTTTTGTTTTCACACATTTATATATTCTTAAATATTTTCTTAGTTGTTGTTTAATAATTGGGTATTTTTCAATATTACACGAAAAATTAATTAAAAATATTATTTAGTAGGAAAATAGTTCAAATAAAATATAAATATATTATCGTGAGGTATTTTTTTCTCAATTTCAACTCTTTATGCAGTCCATTTAATATTACTTTTATTTTTTTTGGTATTGACATTATAGAGTGATAATTTATTGACAATACAGAGGATTCTTATGGAATTTATTTTATTAAACTTTCCTACATATTTTTAATAGGCAAAATTTTATTAATTTTAAAATCTTAATTATTAAAAATTAGCATAGAAAGTATTGTAGTCCAAAAAAATAGGTTATTGCAGTTATGTTCTCTTCCTATGAGTTCTTCTGTTTGATAATTTAGGGCTATTTTGGTATATTAATATCGTATTTATGCTTTTATAATAATACAAGCTCTCCCTTTTCAATGAAATTGGACAATATAATACATTCTCAAATTAAATTAGTAATACATTTTTAAATTAAATTAGTAATAGGAATTTTTAAAAAGTATATCGCGAAAGTAATAGAATTACATGACTAAAGATATTTACTTTTTCAATTTTACATGAATTAAACAACCCAAAAGTAATTATACTAATAGGATTCCTAAAGATAATGTCACGACCCGAATTTTCCACCGTCGGGAGTCGTGATGGCGCCTACTAATGAGAGCTAGGCAAGCTAATCCTTAACTACTTACTTCATTAACAATTACTTCTTTTAACAATTATCAGTGATAGCATGAAAGCAACGGAATTAAATAAATAGGCGGAAGACTTAAGTTTAAAGAAAACTAAATAATAATGCGAGAATCAACATATGCCTTTACCCAAGAACAGGTGTCACATTACTCACGGACATCTAAGAGTGCTAAATACAACCGTTTGAAAGAAAATATAAATTGTTTGTCTCGAATATATGAGATAACAGACGGAAATAAAAGATAGAGGAGACGCCGGGTCTGCGAACGCCTGCAAGGCTACCTCAGTGTCTCACTGGACTGAAGGGTAGCTCCCGCGCTACTACTGTTGTCCAAAACCTGGATCTGTGAAAAGAGCACAGAGCGTAGTATCAGCACAACCGGCCCCATGTGCTGGTAAGTGTCTGGCCTAACCCCGGCGAGGTAGTGACGAGGCTAGGACCAGACTCTAGATAAACCTGTACAGTTATATAATATATGGAAAGTAAACAAGTAATAAGCAGTTAAAGCTGGGGAAGGGGAACATGCTTCGGGGATAGTAGTTAAAAGAAATAACAGGGAATAATAAGGAAGCTAGCACTATACTTTTATCACAAATGAAGAAAATAAAGGCAACTTTCACTTTTAGTCTCCTCTTGTTGTAGGCGTGCAACCCGATCCCATTTCTCATATCTCGTGGTAGGCGTACTACCCGCTCCCATTTCATGATATTTTGTGGTAGGCATACCACCCGCTCCCATTTCATAATATCTTGTGGTAGGCGTACCACCCGCTCCCATTTCATCAATCTTGTGGTAGGCGTACCACCCGCTCCCATTTCATAATATCTTGTGGTAGGCGTACCACCCGCTCCCATTTCATCAATCTTGTGGTAGGCATTGTAAGCACGTGATTTTTGCCCTATATGAGAAATACTCTCAAAAAATGCAAAATACAATCACAAGAAATCCCGGCAAGGGAACATAAGTAATATAATAACTTCCCGGCAAGGGAGAATCAGCTATAACCAATCTCACTTTACTAGTACTCAGTTCAATTAATGGAAATACTTAATTATAGAGGATCATTAATTGAAGTATACAAGGTGTCATTCAAAAACACAACAATTTTCAAGTTAAGACCCACGGTCATGCTTGACACCAACGTATAGATACTCTTCACAAGTAGTACTCAACAAGAAGCAAGTAGCAATTATGACCCAACTCCTAATCCCTCAAGCTAGGGTTAAACCAAACACTTACCTTGATGCCTTGAACACCACTCAAGTCTTAATTATAGCTTTACCTCTTGATTCCACCACCAATCCGCTCGAATCTAGTCATAAGTTACTTAATCACATTAATAAATACTAAATGAATCAACCCCAATGCATGAAAATGAGTTTTCAAAAGTCTTACCCAAAAGTCAAAAATGACCCCCGAGCCCACGTGGTCGAAACCCGAGGTTCGAACCAAAACCCGATTACCCATTCCCCCACAAATTCAAATATATGGTTTGTTTTGAAATCGGACCTCAAATTGAGGTCTAAATCCCCAATTTTTTGAAAAACCTAGGTTATACCCAAATCACCCAATTTCCCCATGAAAATCTTTGATTTGAAGTTGAAATCATGTTAAAAGATGTTAAGAAGTGAAGAAAATAAGTTAGAAATCACTTACCAATCGCTTTGGAGAAGAAAAGTTGTTTGGCAAATAGCCTCTTATGTTTTGGGATTTTGAAAAGTGTAAAATAACTTAAATTCACGTGTATTTATACCCCTACGAAGTCCCCACCGCGGACCGCACAAGAAGGACCGCGGCCGCACAGGCTTCCTGAAGGCCTGCGGATCTATGCCCCGCGCGGACTGCGCAAGGCCGACCGCGGCCGCGCAACACCCACCGCAAACCGCGCAAAGACGACCGCGGCCGCGCTGGCCCCTCCGCGGTCGCACGCGTTTCCTCGCAGGCCTCGCCAAAGGGTTCAGAGGCCTGCAATATTTTTCTGAACCTGCAACATCTGATCTTTTAAAGCCTAAGGCATCCCAGAACCTACTAGAAACTCACCCGAGCCCTCGAAACTCTAAACCAAGCATGCACACTACCTCAAAACACCCTACGAACATATTCGTGTGATCACATCACCAATATAACGTCATGAACATCGAATTGAACCTCAAGATCCATGAAATTCATCAGATTTCATGTTAAACATCAATTTTCCAATTAGGGTCCGGATCACGTCAAACGACATCCGTTTTTTTCTTTTTCCCAAACTTTACAGGAGTGATTCAAAACATATATAAGACCAGTATCGGGCGCCAGAACCAAAATACGGGCCCGATACCATTACTTTCACATCAGTTTTCATTTCATTTTTCTTTAAACATTTTCAGAAAATAATTTCACTTAAAAATTCATAACTCGGGCATGGGACCTCGGAATTCGATTTCGGGCATACGCCCACGTCCCATATTTTCCTGCAGACCCTCCGGGACCGTCAAATCACGGGTCCGGGTCCGTTTACCCAAAATATTGATCAGAGTCAAACTTATTCATTTCGAGGTAAAAACTTAGAAATTTTCACAAAATTTCACGTTTAAGCTTTTCGGCTACGCGTCCAGACTGCGCAGACAAATTGAGGCGACTCTAAATGAAGTTTTCAAGGTCTCGGAGACAGATTTCAATTAGAAACAGGTGATGACCCCTTTGGGGCGTCACAGGTAATTATGTAGGATTCCTAACGTGTAGTATTATGTCCTAAAACTAATTGGATTATAAGAATAATATATAGAATTACGGTTATGTCCTTTTATTATGAGTTATTATGCTTAATATTATAAGTTTATTTTTGTAAACCGACATTGTATTCATGCTTTTATAATAAATTTTTTATTTTGCATTGTCAACTTTAGTCTCACAAAATGAAACTTCTAAACAATTTTAATAATAATTATCAAACGATAAACATTTATGGTAAATCAATTAAAATAAGACCATTTAAATTTTTAGAAGTAGGAATCCGAACTATTCATTGAAAACGAGCTTTAATTACTCATTATTTAAGGAAGATTTTTATTATTCGCTTAAATATAGGAATTAAGTCTCAACATGAAAAGGTTTTACTTTGAGTAGTTTCTATCCAATATTACAATTATATCCTTCATTGAATTGCTTAAGCAGGAAATATTTGAGGGATATTTTTGTCCACCAACATTATTATTCATGCTTATATATATATATATATATATATATATATATATATATATATGAGAAAAGGTTACGGACCAAGGGTATTATGGTCATTTCAAAAATATAACTGCATTGTATGCTTGCACAGTAGGCTTAAAAGCTTGGTTGTAGCCTCTGGGTTCCTAATGACTGAAAAAAACAAAAGCAACGTGGCCCTAAGCTATTGAATTCTTTAGGTGGACCCCAGTTCCCATTCATCCTTAATTGCTTCTTTAAATGCACTACTTGACTACTATTACTTTTTGGTTTGTTTGAACTTTGAAGTAGATTACTTCTCTGTACTCACTTTCACTGTTTAAAAAATATTTTTTTTCATTAAGTATTTTTAACTAGAAAAATTATCTATTAGGTAATTTTATAATTTAAACGTTCATTTAATTAAAAAACATTCCATGGTAACATACATTTATATATAATAATTCTATTATCTCCTTAATGAAAAATTATTTCATTTGTTTTACTTATTGAATGTTTTTGGTAAAGAATATCAAAAAAAAAAAGTGGCAATATATGATTTTTATTAAAATATTCTTATATTAATATCAATTGATATCATTTTATACAAATGCTCATTAAATTGCAATTTTAATTGGAACACTTTATAAATCAAGAAAAAAAATATATTTAAGAAAAAATATAGTTTCAAGTACCTTTTTTATTAAAGGATATTGAAATTTGTTCAAAAAGTATATAAAATAATTCCCTTCATAAAACATGATTCGATAATAATCTAAACAAAAAATTCAGACAATTAATTTGGGGAATTTTTTTCTTTATTATATATTAGGCAGCATGAGAAATATCATTATGTATGATTATACTTATCCCTCTATGATCAAAGTTAGTTGGGTACTTCCTCTTTTTTTAATAAAGAATTCAACATTATATAAATATCAAAATACATAAATATAAAATTAACTATTTTTAGAAAATGCTCAATCATATCAAATGAAACTAGAAAAAATCTGTGATAGAAAATTTATTTATTTTAAATAAATTATCTAAATATGTCTTTAAACTAGAATAAAATACACATTTACTTATTATTATTTTTTCAATAATTCTAAATCATGATTATTATTTCAAAGAACAAAAAAACATTTGCATCATCTATTTGGAAATAAAATGAATATATTTTATTATTCAAATTTTGATTAATAAAAAAGAAAGGCAATATATTAACGCAATTGATAATACTAAAAGAGTACAACTATATATTATTCAATTTAAATAATGAGAAAGTACATCACGACTTATTTTTCAACTGACTTTTTAATTATTTTTTTATAATCAATTTTATGTTTGTTGGTGCGGAATTTTTTTTCAAATAAAAAAGTGTAGAACCTATGTAATACTCTAACTAGTCTACTATATAGAAAAGGCAAAGATGGTCGACCAGGGACAGATTTGTCATTATACCTGCCACCATCTTTGCTTTTTGGTAGAAATAATGGAGTAATAAAAAATAAGTTTTTCTACAAAACTACAATATTCTAGAAGTCTCCCCAATTTCATCTCTTTTTTTTCTCCAACCAAACCCAACATCCTAGAACTCTCCAATAGTTCCTTTTATACATATAATATATTTACTCCCAGTCAGTATATTTTGAAAGACTTGCGTAGGATTAATTCATCTTCACCCTTAGGTCAGTTCTTTAATCTTCTTCCAGTTCTTTTCAAAAATATAAAATGATTTCATGTTCAATGAGTGTTCCAATTCTAGATCTGATTTTCTTCCACTTCTTTCCCTTAATTTTTTCCCCCAAACCTGCTACCATTTCCAAATTTCATGGCTAAAATATATGGGTTATTGTATTTGAAAGAGATTATTTATGTCAGACTATCTTCCTAATGTTCTTTGGCTTAACCCTCTTTCTTCTGTTATTTGTGTATGCTCTTAATTTGTGTTTTGAATTTTAAGTATTAATAATGTCTACTATATAGAAAAGGCAAAGATGGTAGAAATTCGAAAAAACATAAACATGGGGGAAATGCTGAAATGAGAGGGATAAAAAAGGATTTTCCTAAAAACTTTTGTATTAAAGATCCAAAGAAGAGAGTTTTAACCAAAAGAGAGGGGAAAAAAAGGACTCAATAATGACGGGGGGGGGGGGCTACTAAAAAGAAAGTAGTAGACAAAAATATTAAATAAAGTAACAACAACAACAACAACAACAACAACAACCCAGTATAATCCCACTTAGTGGGGTCTGGGGAGGGTAGTGTGTACGCAGACCTTATCCCTACCCTGAGGTAGAGAGACTGTTTCCAAATAGACCCCCGGCATCCTTCCCTCCAAGAACTTCCCACCTTGCTCTTGGGGAGACTCGAACTCACAACCTCTTAGTTGGAAGTGGAGGTTGCTTACCATCAGAGCAACCCCTCTTGTCTAAGTGTTTCTAAGTGTTTCTAATTAATTTTATATTTTTTCTTACTCTTTTGATGTAGTAAAATTGGTAATGTAGACATTGAGTCTTTTGTATGATCATTGTTTAATTCTTTACAAAACTTTTATTTTTTAGGGGCTAAGTTAGTGCAGGCAAATGTGTATTGTCTTTGGTCTTTCAGGGGCGGCCCGACGAATTTTGTGGTCTAAAGCCAAACTTTATGAGTGACCTTAACTTTTTAAATTTTTTTATTTATTTATTTGAAGTCTATTTTTTTAGTTTTTTCTTAGATACAAAGTTATTAATGATTTTCTTATAATCAATAACTCCTAATAAGTATTTCTCAACTAACAATATAGCTAATCCATTTAATCTTTCTTGTAACATTGTTGTTCTTAGGTAAGATTTTATTAATTTTAATTTTGAAAACTTTTTTACGCTGAAGCAACGGTAACATGAGTTATTAACATTATTCCATAAGAAATTTAGACATTTGAAAAAGAATTAAATCTTTTTATTTGATTAAATATGTAGTGAATCCTACGGTAGATTATCCATTGAAAACTTAAAAGAGAAAAGAAATTAAAAGATAAAAATTCTGATTTTTCATTCAACATGTCTCAATAATTCTCTGCTTAAAGAATATAAATCAAGTCTATCATGGGTAATAATGAAAATAAGTTATTAACTAAGGCTAAGATGTAAAAGTAAAACTAAGGAAGGTCAAACTACAATTAATGAAACTTAGTCTATAGAGATCCATCCATTACAAAATGTATCCATTAAATTGTTATCTTCTAATTGTACTCTTTTCGTTAATACTTTTAATTCAGAAAATAAATTTAAACCATCAATATCGAATTGATTATTATGCTTTAAGGAACATTCAAGATTAAGGCAATATTTTTTAAAATTTTCAACATCTAGCGATCTTAGTTTTTACTGCTAAATAGAAAATCAAAAATATTTTCATATGCTTTGAATTGTTCAAATCTATTTTGAAGTGAAAAAATAACCTTGTCTATTATGTATAAAAGTAACCAACTCTAAAGGACTCTTCGAAAGATTTTGAGATTTAATTTTTAACATTCGCATCAAATTGTTACTTCCTATATATCACACGTTTCTTATAAAATTCGGATTCGATATTCATTTCAAGTGCAATTTCCTTGGTAGAAATCATAGCAGTTGCAAATCTTTCTCCTCTATATTTGTTAAAGAAAGAAATCAAACTTTTTCGCTTTACAGAACTTTTTTTTTAAAATGTATACATAGTCTATTAGATGTAACAAAGAATGGGGCCTCCACAAATATGGGGCCTAAAGCGGTTGCTTTACTTTCTTTATAGAAGGGTCACTCTTGGGTCTTTGTATGAAAAGTTTTTCACCTTTCTTTTTAGGCCTCCTGTCTCTACATAAAAATATTGTTGGGAACAGAATGGCGCGGTGATAATCCTTCTTTTAGATGTAACATTGTAGCTGTTTGTTTGCTTTTGTCTTATGAGCCATATGTTTATCAATGTAAGAGATTCATACGTTGTCGTTTTCCCTTTTAGTATTAGTGATTTTTGGAAAACATGAAGACTTCTCATGGTAAACATCTAAAAAATTAAGTTAATTCTCACAAAAAATTAAAGGTATGATTGAAATGCGAAAATGAGCGGGGAAAAAAGTACTTTTCTAAAAACTTCTGTATTAGAAATCCAAAGAAGAGAGTTTTCTTTGCAGGCCGCCTCTATGTTCCTCTCTTCTTTCTCTTTACTCTCTTCTTTTACATAGTTACATGATATTTTTTACTTCAGTCCTTTACAATTAATGTTTCTTTGTCATCATTCTTCTCTGTAATATATTGAAATGTATTTGTTAATGTTAGTTCTCAAAAAAAATGGATGGCCTTAAAAAGTTATTGTTGGTTAGTTGTTGGTAATTCTTTACGTATTCATCGGCTAATTGTTGCTATGACTTCTTTGAACAAAAGTTGTTGGCTACATCTGATGAGTTAATACCTATACACTAATTTATTTTCTCATTAGCCTGTAAATAAAATATATTTTTCCCCTCAGCATATAGAAACCACTTATATGAGATCATTATTGACAGTTTCTTATTTTGGTTGTTTTGTTTTAATTACAGGTTTCGCTCTTTGTTGTGTTGTCATAGCTATCTGTTCGTGCGGTTTAGTAGCAAATCACTGGTGGTAAGTACTGCTCTTTTGCTGGATTTAATTTTTCCACTTACCTTCTTCGTATTAAGGAGGTGTTGGCCTTTTTATTCATTTCATGTCGTCTCAACTTTAACTTTTCGATTACAAGGTAATATATTCTATCCAAAATTAGTTATGTAGTTATGCATGTAATAGAAATATCTTTACTTGAGATGCTTTGCTTTGTGGTATATGCCAATACAATTTAACTTACATACCTTGTACGCATATTATTCATCAATGACAAACATATAGCTAAAATTGTAATTTTTTCCTTTTTTAAGCACCGGTCATTAGAAAAATATTCTGGCAGTAGAAAAGCTGCCTTAATGGCGGATAGAAATCATGAAAATGACCAGACCTTTGGAAAAGCACGTGATGACAAAAGTTTTTCTATTATATAGAAAAGCCAAGTCTGGTCGACCAGTGTCAGAATTACAATTATATCAATATGCAAGATTAAATTGGTAAGATGGATAAATATAAAATATTTTATGTGTCCACTGCTTGCTCAATCCAGGTTTGACGGTAGCTCTAGAAATATCGGCTCTTTCATCTCTTTTCACAAAGAAATGCTCCTCCATTTTTTTGCTAGAATCTCTTCATCTTCTTAATTGAGTGACAATTAATGACGAGATTCATGCCTTTTTGGTTGTAGTTTCAATTGAGTTCCAATTGCCCATTTATTAATTATATGATTTTTATAGTTCTTAAATGAGGTTTCTCCATAATAATGCTCTTTTGTCATTCTTGCCATGTCGGCTTAAAACTCATGTGGCTACTTCTATTTCCCTTATTTTCATTTGGAATATCTATTTATTTGCTTCTATATGTATGAGAATTTTATCTTGCAATTGTCTTTTGGATTTAATTATGATTTTCTTTTTCTTTGGGAGCTTTTGAATTATATTTATTTTCGAAACTTTTGTTTGTGTGTATTTTTTCACATGTTCCAGAAATTTGCAGGGATGAGAGGGTATTATCGAATTGGTTTCTCCTTAACACTTTGACGGTTCTTTAATTGCATCTAAATTATCAAAGTGAGGTTCTCGAATTGCTTTGGTCGCCCTTTCCCTTTTGTCTTATTGTTTTGTAATAATCCGTTTTTGAAGTATTTCCTCAGGGATTACTTATTGTTACTTCTTGCCACTTTATATCAGGTGAAACCTTATGTCTAAGCTCTAAAGAACCAAAATATACGATGGAATTTCCTTCTAAAGATTCACCCTTTCCGGTAAGTTGTTTGTCATGTCTTTTACTTCAAACTTTTTGAAGCCCTCAGTTAAACTTTATATGCCTTTAAGATTATGATGTTTTTACATACGATGTAAAAGAAGTTTCTGAAATAGTATGGACATGTTTGTGAAAAATGATAACAAAACATGATCTTTTAGTCATAGAGGATCATCAAAGAGTTTCATTTCATTTGGATGAGTCACCTTTATCTGTTTTAGTTATATTGGAGGTTGGGAGATTCTCTACCAACAATATTTTTAAAATGAAATGGCATGTTTATGTATGTCATGTAAGTTAGAATTCAAAGAAAATTGTGCAGGATCTACCAGTATTTTTTTAGCGAGCCCCTTCAATTTATAAAGAATAATGTAAAGTAGTACGCTATTGAATATCACATCTTGCAGAACAAGCATCTTTGGCATCAATTGCATTTTTTGGGGGAAAGTTTCTTTTTTACTTCTTAGCTTTCTGGGCTTGTGTACTTTTAAGTATTTGGCACAAAAACAACAACTACTATCCGCAAGCATGTTGAAATCAGACATTTGGCACAAAAAGATTATTGAGTATTGATTAATGGAACTATAGTTCCTCATATTCTCATGACTAACTTAGAAGCCGTAGGAATATAATGAAAACACAACTATCTATCCTGCTTCATGGAAATGTTTTTTCCTTGATCGCCATGTTGTTGGTTTAAGTACAATTTGCTATTTTATTCCCCTTTTATCTTTAGAAGTAACGAAGAAGTAATAGTTGAAACTGTTCGTTGCTTGCCTTACATTTCACCTAATATGAGGGAACACTTCCTAGATTATCATATGTTGCCCTTTGTAAGGTTGATTGTCTCATATTGATAGTATAACATAGAGTTGTTATAATGTTTGCCCCATATAATTCCATTGAAAATTACTCCAGTGGATGAATCTATATCATCTGATTTTGCGTAACTATCATTTTCATTACTATATATGGCAGGGTTCCATCAGGACCTGGTCATTCCAGTAATGAATTTTCATAATGAAGACAAGGGTTTTATGTGTTTGGTTGGAGATGTTTTTGATGTGCCAATTAGGAAGGATATTATTCATCGTGTTGTAAGATAAGATGACAGCTAGCAAAACAACAACAGGTATGTGCACGATTCTTTTGAATCCCAAATTTTCAATTATAGAGCATACACATTGGCGAGCTATTCCTGTTTTATTTGTGTTTCCCGTTCCTAAGAGCCATTTATCATTTTCCATTTCTCATCTTACTCCCAATTGTTTTTATGGGAAACAGGGAGGCTTACTGGGGAAAAAAGAGAATCAGGATGATCATTTTGAGGCATATGAAGACCACAAAAACTCATATGCCTTTTGGGGAAAATCGCATTGCTAAAGAAAATTGTTGCATACAAAAAATGATCTAAGGCGTATCATTTAAACCTCATATTCTCCTACTTGTTTACTATCTTTATGCTTGTTACCCTGATTCTATAAGCTTTGTAAATTATAGTTACTTGCCAAGGCAATAGAGGATTCAAATGGTGTTGTTGACCTACTCTTGATGAATGTTGCAGGGAACCCATTTAACTAAAACTATTAGTGAAGTTACTGGGGCTGGTAGAAAACCGTGGTGTCATAAGGGAACTGGGCGAGCAAGGCCTGGAACACTGCGTGGTGCTCAGGTTCTACTTGTGTATACTGCTTTGATGTAAAGAGTATATCTTCCTGCTAAGTAATTTTGAATCATTTTTAGGACAAAAAATTTCCTGTAAATGTAAAATATCCTACATAATCCCCTTCTCTTGAAGTTCCAATCTTTCAAAATTGCCAGGTTCAAAATTAACTTAGTGAAACTTGTTGAGGGATCTAATTGAAGCAAGTATTATCATTATGTTTCTTCTTGACTTTTGAGCTTGAAAGCTTTGTGAAGATCTTGTCAGTTTGCAATACATACATGTCGAATCAAAGGTGCAGGCATAAGTTGTAATTATGCATGGTTAAAATATTAGTACTTGGTTTCCTACCCACAAGCCGCATCAACAGAAAGAGAAAAAAGTTAGTTTCAGTAAGTATAGACGTAGAAGGGAAAAAAAGGGGACTCTGGAAGTTCATAGAGTGAAACATATTGCATTGGCTTGCCATCGTGGGATTTTTATGTCTAATTTTGTCTGTTCTTTTGGCATACAGAATTAACCGTACATCACATGTTGGAAAACAACAAATACTCCCACTTAGCTTTACGGGAGGCCCAAGAGATATGCGCTGAAGGTATATGGATGTTATTGCATTAGTGCAACGCTTTGGAAAACCTGATATATTTTTGACTATGACCTGTAATCCTTCTTGGCCTGAAATAAAAGAAAACCTCCTGTCAATAGATGAAACACAAAATAGACCGGATTTAATAAGTCGAGTATTTCGAGCAAAATTAGAAGAGTTGAAAAAGGATATTGTCAAAACACAAATAATTGTCAAAGTCGCAGCATTTATGTATACAATGGAATTTCAAAAACGGGGACTTCCACATGCTTATTTTCTTATAATCCTTGATGAAAAATATAAGTTACTAACTCCTGAAGCATATGACCGTTTTGTATATGCTGAATTACCCGATGAAAAAGAAAATCCTACTCTATATTCACTTGTTACAGATTACATGATGCACGCTCTATGTGGAGAATTAAATCCAACAAATTCTTGTATGAAAAAAAAACAGGTTAATATAAATTTAAGTATCCTAAAGAGTTTGCAGAACAAACAACTAAAGGAAAAAATTCGTATCCAATTTATAGAAGGCGAAACACAGGAAAGAAAGTGAAAATTAGAGGACACCTTCTTGATAATTCATGGGTTGTTCCTTATAATATATATTTACTTTATAAATTCAACTGTCATATAAATGTTGAGATTTGTTCTAATATTAAAGTTGTCAAGTACATCTATAAGTATATTTGCTTAGGACATGATAAAATTGCATTTCATATACATGTTAATGATACAAATGTAGAGATAGATGAAATAAAGGAATACCAAACTGTTAGGTGGGTTTCACCGCCTGAGGCTACATGGCGTATATTTGCTTTCCTTATTAATGTTTCCAAATGTATATCATCTTCAGCTACATCTTGATGGACAACAACTTGTTTCCTTCAAGAGTACAGACAATATTAGTAAAATTGTGAACAATTATATGATTAAGAAAACAATGTTAACCGAGTTCTTTTTAATGAATAGAGAAAACAAAGATGCTAAGAACCTGAATTTATTATATCGAGAATTTTCCGAATACTTTGTATGGTCATCAATAGATAAAACATGGACACGCCGTCAACGAGGAAATGCTATTGGTTGCGTTGTGACATGTCATCCAAACGAAGGAGAAAGATACTATCTTAGACTGCTTCTAATGAATGTAAGAGGACCAAAATCATATGAAGATTTGCGAACAGTAAATGGAGTATATTGTACCACATTTAGAGAAGCTGCAGAAAGAAGAGGATTACTACTTTGTGATAATAATTTGGTAGAATGCATGTCTGAAGCTGTAAGTTACCAAATGCCATTCAGTTTAAGACAATTATTTGCTATGTTACTGATCTATTGTAATCCAACTAATCCAAGAGAATTATGGGAAAGATTTGAAAGCCCAATGTCTGAAGATTTCAAAAGAAATCTGAATATAGATGCAAGGGAAATCTGTTACAAAGTGTTAAACCATATTAATAATATTCTTCATTCAATGGGGCATGATATTAATAAATTTGAACTAATTTCAGAAGTGATAAAGTCATATGCAATAGCAAAAGAAGCTAAAGATGTTGATTTCGAGAGAAATATCATTGTTAACGATGAAGATTTACTGTTGAAAAACAAATTAAACATTGAACAAAGAAGAGCTTACAATATGATTTTCGATAGAATATTTTCAAATAGACCAGGGGCATTCTTTATTGACGGTCCCGGTGGGACTGGTAAAAGCTTTTTATATCGTGCTTTATTAGCTACTGTGAGACACAAAGGATTTATAGCTTTAGCAACTACAAGTTTCGGTGTTGCAGTTTCACTTCTTCCTGGAGGTCGAACTGCTCATTCCCGCTTTAAAATTCCTATTGATGTCAATGAGAACTTCAGCTGCAATATTATTAAACAAAGCTCATTAGCGTCTTTAATAGGAGATGCAAAACTAATTGTATGGGATGAAATTTCAATGGCCAAAAAGCAAACAGTGGAAGCATTTGATTTGCTTTTAAGAGATCTAATGGAAACAAATATACTATTTGGAGGAAAGGTAGTTGTCTTTAGTGGTGATTTTAGACAAACTCTTCCCGTAGTTCGTAGTGGCAAAAAAGAAGATTTTATTCGTGAAAGTTTATTGTGCTCTGAAATTTGGAATCAACTTGAAAAATTACAACTATATGAGAATATGCGTGCTAAAATAGATCCTGCCTTTTGTAAATATTTAATGAGAATTGGTGATGGAAAAGAATAGCAAAATGACTGTGGAAAAATTGAAATTCCTCATTCCCTCATTATTCCTTATACTTCTGAAAAAGAATCCTTGAATTTGCTCTTCCGAGATACTTATCCTGATTTATACAAATGTCATTCAAATGCCTCCTTTATTACTTCTCGTGCTATTCTAACAACCAAAAATAATTTTGTTGATGAATTATGTTTCTTCCTCACTCTTGAGCTTGAAAGCTTTGTGAAGATCTTGTCAGTTTGCAATACATACATGTCGAGTCAAAGGTGCTGGCATAAGTTGTAATTATGCATGGTTAAATGTTAGTACTTGGTTTCCTACCCACAAGCTGCATCAACAGAAAGAGAAAGGAGTTAGTTTCAGTAGGTATAGACGTAGAAAGGAAAAAAAAGGGACTCTGAAAGTTCATAGAGTGAAACATATTGCATTGGCTTGCCATCGTGGGACTTTTATGTCTAATTTTGTCTGTTCTTTTGGCATACGGAATTAACTGTACATCGCATGAAGTGTTCTTGTTTTTAGTTGTAATGTAAAGTAAAACTGCATTAGAATCAAAATTGTTGGGACTGCAAGCGCGGGCAAGAGTCATCTAGTACAAACATAAAGAACAAAAAAAAGAAGTAAAGAGTGACCAGTAAAATGACATTCGAAGTGTCAAACAAAATAGACACAGGCTTAGGCCCAATATGAAGAGCGGTAAAATAATACATCAGCCAAATTATTACACTTTAGACCTAGTAGTTTATGCTCTACTTTGTATAAGATCATTACAAAAATTCTGGTGAAACGCATGAAATCTTTGACGCCTTTACTTATCTCTATGAATCAAGCTGCCTTTGTTGGAAAAAGACAAATTGTGGATAATATTATGTTAGCACATGAATTTATGGGGTTGCTGAAAAAACAAAGGAAAGGAAAAAATAAGTTAATAGATTTAAATTTAGATATGTCTAAAGCATATGATCGTGTGGAGTGTCCTTATATCCAGCAAATGATGTTACAAATGGGTTTTCACCATATTTTTGTAAATTTGGTTATGACTTGTTTCTTTTTCGTTTAACTTAATGGAGAGATTAAGGATTGTGTAAAGCCATCTAGAGAATTAAGGCAGGGTGATCCTCTATCACTTTACTTATTCCTAATATGTGCTGAAAGATTATCTGTCCTATTACACTCGGTTGAACAACAAGGTGTCACGACCCGAATTTTCCACCATGGGGAGTCGTGATGGCGCCTACTAATGGAGATAAGCCAGCCAAGTATTAATACATTTCTGATAACATTCGCAACAATATAAACAAAACGATACAATTAAATAAAAGCGGAGTCTTAACTTACATAAAAACTAAATAGAAATTTGAGGAAAGTTTAACATAATCCTCTACCCAAGATTTGGTGTCACAATGCTCACGAAATTCTAAGATTTACTAAATACAATCATCTGAAAGAAAATTATAAACTGTTTGTTTCGGTACAAAGATAACAAACTGAATAAAGAGAGAGAGACTTCGGTCCTGCGGACATCAGCAAGGCTACCTCGGTGTCTCTCTACTGAAGTCAGCTCCCGATCAAATCCTACTGCCGAGGTCCAAAAGCTGCTCCGGGATCTGTGCAAAAAGATTTACAGATGTGTAGCATCAGCACAACCGACCCCATGTGCTGGTAAGTGCCTGGCCTAACCCCAGCGAAGTAGTGACGAGGCTAGACAGAACCTACCAAAAACAACTTATGCAGATATATGCAATAAAATGAAATATACAGAATTTAAACAACTAAGAGGGGGGACATGCTATGGGGAGCTAAAAGTTTCAAATAGAAATCCTCAATAACAGAAAGGAGTAACAAACCCAGAATGTCAACAAGAATCAAAAATCAACAATTTGCACGGCATCACTTCGTGCTTTTACTCTCGTCCTCACCAAAATAATACACGGCATCACCCTTCGTGTTTTATGCTCTTCCTCACCCAAACAACAATCACAAGATAAATAGGGTAAGAGGATCTATAACCTCGAAGTAAATCAAATAACAACAAGTAATGAAAGAAACAACATAACTCGGATATCAACAAAGAATCAGAAAGCAACAAATGCACGGCATCACCCTTCGTGCTTTTACTCTCGTCCTCACCAAAGCAATCATATAAATGAAATATGCACGGCATCACCCTTCGTGCTTTTACTCTCTTTCCTCACCATATAATCAATAAAATTAGCATGGAATGGTACATCGTGCGGCACGACATCACCCTTCGTGCTTTACACTCTTTCCTCACAATAGCAAACAATGCACGGCATCACCCTTCGTGCTTTATCACTCTTCCTTACCCAAGCAAAAATCACAAACAAGAGGCAAGGGAGTAGACAAATGATGATAGAAATCACGGCAAGGGAATACAAATAAATAGCTAACTCCCGGCAAGGAAGCACAATTAAGTAGTTAAAAACCAGGCAAGGGAACAATATCAATAATCTCAGCATCCCGGCAAGGGAGATAGTCAACAAAGCAACAAGCATCCCGGCAAGGGAGCAATTCAATAATTCTTTCTCTTTCTTTCACTTTTACCTCTTATCTCACTTTACCACCTGAGCCAACGCTCCAAAGGGGTTCAATCATTTCATATACTTTCACGCTTTATGATATACTCGAGCCAATGCTCAAAGAATGTACAAATCATAATTCTTCCTCAAACTCTTCACATTATATGAAATTTATCAATTTAACAAGGAAGGGGTATCACAAATCCGAATAAACACAAATAAGACTCACGGTCATGCTAGACTCCAGTGTATAGATACTCGTCACCATGCCTATACACCGTACTCAACAATTAGCAAATAGCAAACAACACTCTAATCCTATTCCCTCAAGCGAAAGTTAGAACAAACACTTACCTCGGTCCAAAGAATAGCAATCAACCCTCAAATACCGCCTTTCCTTTATAATCCGACTCCGAAACAACGATATCTAGGCATAATTAATTCAATAATATCAATAAAGACTTGATAACAAAATTCGATAGCTTAGATATGAAGTTCCTAGCATTCTTCCAAAAATACCAAAATTTGACCCCGAGCCCACATGGTCCAAACACGAGGCTCGGACTAAAACCAGATTACCTATAACCCCATGAGTTCAAATATATAATTTATTTTAAGATCCGACCACAAATTGAGGTTGAATCACTCAAAATTCCCAAAAACCTAACTCTACCAAAAACCCCTAATTTATACTTTGATTTAATGATTTAGGTCTAGGATTTCAATAATTAATGAAGAAGAGTGAAGGAAATAGATGGGAAATTACTTACCAAAAAGACTTTGATGAAGAAGAGCTTCAAAAATCGTTCCTAGAGCTTGGAGAAGACAAGTTTTATGAAAAATGATAGAACTCCCGTAATGGGTCTGTTTTGGACTTTTAAAATAACTGGGCGGAATTGTCCTATGCGATCGCATAGCGTAAGGTGGGATGGTCACTGCGATCGCGGGATAACGAGTGCGATAGCATAGAGGGTCAAAGTGGGGCTGGCCTTTTGTGAATTGCGATCGCAAAAGGGAGTGTGCGATCGCATAGAATGAGTTTGCAGAGGTACGCATCACATGGCATATAACGCGATCGCATAGAACAAAATTGGGCGACTCCAAAATAACTCTACGCGATCACAAATATACATATGCGATCGCATAGAAGAAAATGACTGGGGACTGACTGCAGAAATTCTGCAACACTTCCTAAGGCCAAAAACACCCCGAACCGCCTCCAAATCACTCCCGAGCCCTCGGGGCTCCTAACCAAACACAC
This sequence comes from Nicotiana tabacum, assembly GCF_000715075.1. Classification (NCBI taxonomy): domain Eukaryota; kingdom Viridiplantae; phylum Streptophyta; class Magnoliopsida; order Solanales; family Solanaceae; genus Nicotiana; species Nicotiana tabacum. Next base: position 211,373,991 of record NC_134082.1, on the reverse strand, counting down.
TCACTAACTCAATAACATCCTACGAACTTACTCGAGCGATCAAATCTCCAAAATAACATCAAAATCAATGAATCAAGCCTCAAAATCATCATTTTTTTTATCAAACTTCATAAAACTTTCAAATTTAGGAATTCAAGTCCGAATCACGTCAAACGACGTCCGATTTTGACCAACTTTCACAGAAAGTGCTTAAACCACATATAAGACCTGTATCGGGCGCCGGAACCAAAATACGGGCCCGGTACAAATGCTTTCTGATTCATTTTCATTTCAAATTTCCAAATAAATTTCAGAAAAACAATTTCTTTTAAAAATTCATTTCTCGGGCTCGGGACCTCGGATTTCGATTCTGGGCATACGCCCGAGTCCCATATTTTTCTACGGACCCTCAGGGACCGTCAAATCATGGGTCTGGGTCCGTTTACCCAAAATGTTGACCAAAGTCAACTTTAACCATTTTAAAGCTATAATTTATCAAATTTCACATAATTTAACACATAAGCTTTTTTGGCTACGCGTCCGAACTGCACACGTAAATCGAGGCAACTAAAGGTGAGGTTTTCAAGGACTCGAAAGTATGGAAAAAGGGAGAAAACTGGTGATGACCCTTTGGGTCGTCACACAAGGAAAGGTAAAATGGTTCACATTAGGGACATAAGAAGGAAGTACCTAAGTCGGGGAAAAGGTGAGGATAACGGTCCCGCATATCGGACTCGGACTCCCAGGTTGATGCCTCAGGAGGGTGACCTCTCCACTGAATACGAACCGAAGGAAAACTCTTGACCTCAACTGGCGAACCTGCCGGTCTAGAATAGCTACCGGCTCTTCCTCATAAGATAAGTGCTTGTCCAATTGGACAGTACTGAAATCTAACACGTGGGATGGATCGCCGTGATATTTCCAAAGCATGGATAAATGAAACACTGGATGTACGGCTGATAAGCTCGGTGACAATGCAAGTTTATAAGCCACCTGTCCCACTCGATTAAGAATCTCAAATGGACCAATGAACCTAGGGCTAAGCTTGCCCTTCTTACCAAATTTCATCATGCCCTTCATAGGTGACACTCGGAGCAATACCTGCTCACCAACCATAAAGCCACATTTCGAACCTTTCGATCTGCATAGCTCTTTTGCCTGGACTAAGCTGTACGAAGTCTATCCTGAATGATCCTGACCTTGTCCAAAGCCTCCTGAACCAAATCTGTACCTAACAACCGAGCCTCTCCCGACTCAAACCATCCAACCGGATATCGACATCGCCTACCATACAAAGCCTCATAAGGAGCCATTTGGATACTCGACTAATAGCTGTTGTTGTAGACAAACTCTACTAAAGGCAAGAATTGATCCCACGAACCTCCAAAGTCAAATACACAAGCTTAGAGCATATCCTCCAATATCTGAATAGTTCGCTCGGACTGCCCGTCCGTCTGAGGATGAAATGTTGTACTCAACTCAACCTGGGTGCCTAACTCTCGCTGGACAGCTTTCCAGAAATGTGAGGTAAAATGTATACCCCGGTCCGAGATGATAGATACCGGCACACCATGAAGGCGAACAATCTCCCGAAAATAGATCTCAGCTAACTTCTCGAATGAATAGGAGACTGCCACAGGAATGAAATGTGCTGACTTGGTCAGCCTATCAATAATGACCCAAACTGCGTCGAACTTCCTCCGAGTCTGCCGGAGCCCAACAACGAAGTCCATAGTGATCCGCTCCCACTTCCACTCGGGAAGCTCAATCCTCTGAAATAAACCAATAGGCCTCTAATGCTCTTACTTAACCTGCTGACAATTAAACACTGGGCCACATAGGCAACGATATCCTTCTTCATTCTACGCCACCAATAATGTTGTCGCAAGTCCTGATACATCTTCGCGACGCCCGGATGAATAGAGTACCGGGAGCTATGGGCCTTCTCTAAAATCAACTCTCGAAGCCCATCCACCTCAGGCACACAAACTCGACCCTGCAATCTCAAAACTCCATCAGCATCCAAGGTAACCTGCTTGGCATCTCCACGCTGTACCGTGTCCCTAAGGACACACAAATGGGGATCATCAAACTGCCGATCACGGATACGCTCTAATAACGAAAAACGGGCGATTGTGCTAGCCAATACTCTACTAGGCTCAGAAATATCCAGCCTCACTAACTGATTGGCCAAAGCCTGAACGTCCAAAGCAAGCGGTCTCTCATCGACCGGAATATAAGCAAGACTGCCCATACTGGCTGACTTCCTACTCAAGGCATCGACCACCACATTGGCCTTTCCCGGGTGATATAAGATAGTGATGTCATAATCTTTCAACAACTCCAACCACCTTCTCTGCCTCAAATTCAACTCCTTTTGCTTAAACAAATACTGAAGACTCTTATGATCCGGGAACACCTCACACGTCATGCCATACAAATAGTGCCTCCAAATCTTCAATGCGTGAACAATGGCTGCCAACTCCAAATTATGCACTGGATAGTTCTTCTCATAAACCTTCAACTGCCTCGAAGCATAGGCAATGACCTTGCCATCCTGCATCAACACTGCACCAAGTCCAATACAAGATGCATCACAACAGACTGTATAAGGCCCTGAACCTGTGGGTAAAACCAATACCGGTGCCACTATCAGAGCTGTCTTGAGCTTCTGAAAGCTCGCCTCACACTCGTCTGACCATCTGAACTGGGTACCCTTCTGGGTCAACCTGGTTATCAGGGCTGCAATAGACGAGAACCCTCCACGAACCGACGATAGTATCCTGCTAACCCCAAGAAACTCCGAATCTCTGTGGCTGAGGCTGGTCTACGCCAGTTCTTGACTGCCTCAATCTTTTTTGGATCAACCTGAATACCCTCTGCTAATACAACATGACCCAGAAATGCAACCGAGCTCAACCAGAACTCGCACTTCGAGAACTTAGCATATAACTGACTATCCCTCAAGGTCTGAAGAACCACTCTAAGATGTTGCTCGCTCCTCCCGGCTGCGGGAATATATCAAAATATCATCAATGAAGACTATCACGAACGAGTCCAAATAAGGCCTGAACACTCGGTTCATCAAATCCATAAAGGTTGTTGGGGCATTGGTCAATCCAAATGACATAACCAAGAACTTATAATGCCCGTACCGAGTGCGGAATGCTGTCTTAGGGACATCGGATGCCCTAATCCTCAACTGATGGTAGCCAGATCTCAAGTCAATCTTTGAAAATACCTTGGCACCCTGAAGCTGATCGAACAAGTCATCTATCCTCGGCAATGGATACTTATTCTTAATTGTAACATTGTTCAATTGTCGGTAATCAATGCACATTCTCATCGAGCCATCCTTTTTCTTTACAAACAGAACTGGCGCACCCCAAGGCGATACACTAGGTCTAATGAAACACTTCACGAACAAGTCTTGCAACTGCTCTTTCAACTCTTTCAACTCTGGCGGAGCCATGCGATATGGCGGAATAGAAATGGGCTGAGTGCCCGGAGCCAAATCGATGCAAAAATCAATATCCCTATCTGGTGGCATCCCTGGCAAGTCTGATGGGAAAATCTCAGGAAACTCACGAACCACGGGCACAGAATCAATAGAGGGAATCTCAGCACTAGAATCACGAACATAAGCCAAGTAGGCCAAACACCCCTTCTCGACCATACACCGAGTCTTCATATACGAAATAACACTGCGGGTAGAATGACCAAGAGTCCTTCTCCACTCTAAACGGGGAAAATTCGGTAAGGCTAAAGTCACAGTCTTGGCATGACAATCCAAGATCGCATGATACGGGGACAACCAATCCATCCCTAATATAACGTCAAAATCCACCATATCTAAGAGCAACAAATCAACACGGGTCTCAAGACCCCTAAACACCACAACACAGGAACGATGAACCCGATCAACCACTATAGAATCACCCACTGGTGTAGATACATATATAGGAATACTCAAGGCCTCACTAGGCATAACCAGGTAGGGTGCAAAATAGGACGACACATATGAATACGTAGATCTAGGGTCAAATAGCACTGAAGCACCTCTATCACAGACCAAAATAGTACCTGTAATAATAGCATCGGATGACTCAGCCTCTGGCCTGGCTGGCAAAGCATAACATCGGGGCTGGACCCCACCTCCATAAATCACATCCTTGGGATGATCGGCTGCTGGCTGACCCCTACCTCTGGCGGTCTGAGCTCCACCTCTATGACCTCTACCTCTACCTCTATGTCCTCTTCCCCCGCCTCTAGGTGGCTGGGCAGGCTGTGGAGCAACTAGTGCCTGAATCATAGGACGAGGACCCTGCTGCTGAGAACTACCCGAAGCGCGAGGGCAAAACCTAGATATGTCACCCATATCACCACAAGTGTAACAAGCCCTCGGCTGTTGAGACTGCTGACCCTATCGCCCTGAATGACCACCTCGGAAACTCTGAAGCGGCGGTGCATTGATGGGAGCTGGTGGTGCACTGAAGGACTGCTGATCCAAATAATGTGTCTGAGAAGCACGACCACCTGAGGTACCATGTGATACCTGGAGAGCTGACTGAAAAGGCCTAGGAGGATGGCCTCTACCATACGAATCTCTACCTCCAGACGAGGTACCACTAAATCTGCCTGAATGACGGGGCCTCTTATCCGACCCATGACCACCTCTCTGTGACAGAACCATCTCAACTCTGCAGGCCACATTGGACACCTCCTGAAATGTGATCTTGCTCCTGGCCTCCTTGGTCATCTGAAGACGAATCGGCAGAATAAGACCATCAATGAACCTTCTCACCCTCTCTCTCTCGGTGAGAAGTATGATGAGAGCATGGCGAGTTAAATCGATGAACCTGGTCTCATATTGGGTAACAATCATAGAACCTTGTTGGAGGTGCTCAAACTGCCTCCGATAGGCCTCTCTCTGAGTAACGGAGAGAAACTTCTCTAGAAACAACACTGTAAACTGCTCCCAAGTCAAAGATGGCGATCCAGCTGGTCTCGCTGAGAAATAATCCCTCCACCAAGTCTTGGCGGATCCAGACAAGCAAAATGTAGCAAAATCAACCCCATTGGTCTCAACAATACCCATATTTCTGAGAACCTCGTGGCAGCTGTCTAGATAATCCTGGGGATCCTCAGTAGATGCACCGACAAAAGTAGAAGTGAAGAGCTTGGTGAACCTATCCAGTCTCCACAAAGTATCGGCGGACATAGCCACTCCATCGCCGGTCTGAGCAATGGCACCCGGCTGAACTACCCAACTAGCTAAACCGCTAGAGTCTGAATCTGGGGAGCTACCTGCTCCGGAGTGCGTGTAGCAGGAGTTTGAGCCCCTCCTCCAGCCTAAGAAGTGGTTGGTGCTACCAGAAGCAAACCTGTTCGGGTGACTCTCTCCATAAGGCCCACCAATCGAACCAGAGCGTCCTAAAGAATTGGGGTGGCAATGAAACCCTCTGGGACCTGAGCTGGGCCCACCGGAGCTGCTGGAGCTGGAACCTCATCATCATAGTCAACATGAGGCTCCACCTCTAGAAATGCTGCTCGGGGCTGAGCTCTGCCCCTGCCTCGGCCTCTGGCATGGCCTCGGACTCGCCCTCTGCCCCTAATAGGAGCTACTGCTAGGGGCTCGGGCTGCTACGCGGTCGATGAGGAAGTGTGTGTCCTCGCCATCTACGAAAGAATGGAGTAGAAATTCAATTAGTATTGGGGAAACAGAACCGCACGACAAGAAAGAACAGATGTGAAGGTTTCCTAACTCAGTAGCCTCTGCGGGATAAATACAGACGTCTCCGTACCGATCCCTCAGACTCTACCGAGCTTGTCCGTGAGTTGTGAGACCTAAGTAACCTACTGCTCTGATACCAACTTGTCACGACCCGGATTTCCCACCATCGGGAGTCGTGATGGCGCCTACTATTGGAGCTAGGCCACCCAAGTATTAAAACATTTCTGATAACATTCGCAATAATATAAACAAAACGAGACAATTAAATAAAAGCAGAGTCTTAACTTACATAAAAACTAAATAGAAATTTGCGAAAAGTTTAACATAATCCTCTACCCAAGATTTGGTATCACAATGCTCACGAACTTCTAAGATTTACTAAATACAATCGTCTGAAAGAAAATTATAAATTGTTTGTTTCGGTACAAAGATAACAAACTGAATAAAGAGAGAGAGAGACTTCGGGCCTGCGGACGTCAGCAAGGCTACCTCGGTGTCTTTGTATTGAAGTCAGCTCCCGATTAAATCCTACCGCTGAGGTCCAAAAGTTGCTCCGGGATCTGTGAAAAAAGATGCACAGATATGTAGCATCAGCACAACCGACCCCATATGCTGGTAAGTGTCTGGCCTAACCCCGGCGAAGTAGTGACGAGGCTAGACAGGACCTACCAAAAACAACCTGTGCAGATATATGCAATAAAAGGAAATATACAGAATTTAAACAGCTAAGAGGGGGGACATGCTATTGGGAGCTAACAGTTTCAAATAGAAATCCTCAATAACAGAAAGGAGTAACAAAGCCAGAATGTCAACAAGAATAAAAAATAAACAATTTACACGGCATCACCCTTCGTGCTTTTACTCTCGTCCTCACCAAAACAATACACGGCATCACCCTTCGTGTTTTACGCTCTTCCTCACCCAAACAACAATCACAAGGGAAATAGGGTAAGGGGATCTATAACCTCGAAGTAAATCAAATAACAACAAGTAATGAAAGAAACAACATAACTCGAATATCAACAAAGAGTCAGAAAGCAAGAAATGCACGACATCACCCTTCGTGCTTTTACTCTCGCCCTCACCAAGCAATCATATAAATAAAATATGCACGGCATCACCCTTCGTGATTTTACTCTCTTTCCTCACCATATAATTAATAAAATCGGCACGGAATGGTACATCATGCGGCACAGCATCACCCTTCGTGCTTTACACTCTTTCCTCACAATAGCAAACAATGCACGGCATCACCCTTCGTGCTTTATCACTCTTCCTCACCCAAGCAACAATCACAAACAAGGGGCAAGGGAGTGGACAAATAATTATAGAAATCCCGGTAAGGGAATACAAATAAATAGCTAACTCCCGGCAAGGGAGCACAATTAAGCAATTAAAAACCCGGCAAGGGAACAATATCAATAATCTCAGCATCCCGGCAAGGGAGATAGTCAACAAAGCAACAAGCATCCCGACAAGGGAGCAATTCAATAATTCTTTCTCTTTCTTTCACTTTTACCTCTTATCTCACTTTACCACCTGAGACAACGCTCCAAAGGGGTTCAATCATTTCATATACTTTCACGCTTTATGATATACTCGAGCTTATGCTCCAAGAATGTACAAATCATAATTCTTCCTCAAACTCTTCACATTATATGAAATTTATCAATTTAACAAAGAAGGGGTATCACAAATCCGAATAAACACAAATAAGACTCACGGTCATGCTAGACTCCGGTGTATAGATACTCGTCACCATGCCTATACACCGTACTCAACAATTAGCAAATAGCAAACAATACTCTAATCCTATTCACTTAAGCCAAAGTTAGAACAAACACTTACCTCGGTCCAAAGAATAATAATCAACCCTCAAATACCGCCTTTCCTTTTATAATACGACTCCGAAACAACGATATCTAGGCATAATTAATTCAATAATATCAATAAAGACTCGATAACAAAATCTCATAACTTAGATATGAAGTTCCTAGCATTCTTCCAAAAATACCAAAATTCGACCCCGGGCCCACATGGTCCAAACATGAGGCTCGGACTAAAACCCGATTACCTATAACCCCACGAGTTCAAATATACAATTTATTTTAAGATCCGACCCCAAATTGAGGTTGAATCACTCAAAATTCTAAAAAAAATACCTAACTCTACCCAAAACCCCTAATTTCTACTTTGATTTCATGATTTAGGTCTAGGATTTCAGTAATTAATGAAGAAGAGTGAAGGAAATAGGTGGGAAATTACTTACCCACAAATCTTTGATGAAGAAGAGCTTCAAAAATCGCCCCTAGAGCTTGGAGAAGACAAGTTTTATGAAAAATGGTAGAACTCTCGTAATGGGTATGTTTTGGACTTTTAAAATAACTGGGCGGAATTTCCCTATGCGATCGCGGGAAAGGGAATGCGATCGCATAGGGTAAGGTCTGGTCACTGCGATCGCGGAAATAACGAGTGCGATAGCATAGAGGGTCAAAGTGGGGCTGGCCTTTTGTGAATTGCGATCGCAGAAGGGAGTGTGCGATCGCATAGAACGAGTTTGCAGAGGTACGCGATCGCATGGCCTATAACGCGATCGCATAGAACAAAACTGGGCAACTCCAAAATAACTCTACGCGATCGCAAATATACATATGCGATCGCATAGAAGAAAATGACTGGGCACTGACTGCAGAAATTCTGCAACACTTCCTAAGGCCAAAAACACCCCGAACCGCCTCCGAATCACTCCCGAGCCCTCGGTGCTCCTAACCAAACACACTCGCTAACTCAATAACATCCTACAAACTTACTCGAGCGATCAAATTGCCAAAATAACATCAAAATCAATGAATCAAGCCTCAAAATCATCATTTTTTATCAAACTTCATAAACTTTCAAATTTAGGAATTCAAGTCCGAATCACGTCAAACGACGTCCGATTTCGACCACCTTTCACAGAAAGCGCTTAAACCACATATAAGACTTGTACCGGGTGCCGGAACCAAAATACGGGCCTGATACCAATGCTTTCTGATTCATTTTCATTTCAAATTTCCAAATAAATTTCAGAAAAACAATTTCTTTTAAAAATTTATTTCTCGGGCTCGGGACCTCGGATTTCGATTCTGGGCATACGCTCGAGTCCCATATTTTTTTACAGACCCTCCGGGACCGTCAAATCATGGGTCAGGGTTCGTTTACCCAAAATATTGACCAAAGTCAACTTTAACCATTTTAAAGCCAAAATTTATCAAATTTCACATAATTTAACACATAAGCTTTTTCGGCTACGCGTACGGACTGCGCACGTAAATCGAGACAACTAAAGGTAAGGTTTTCAAGGACTCGAAAGCACAGAAAAAGGGAGAAAACCGGTGATGACCCTTTGGGTCGTCACACAAGGAATGGTAAAATGGTTCACATTAGGGAGAAGTAGTCCTTCTGTTTCTCATTTATTTTTTGCAGGCGACTCATTTATCTTTTGTAGAGCTGATATGAATAGTGTTGCTACGATTAATAAAATTTTGGACATATATGCAAGATGCTCAAGACAGATAATTAATTTTGAAAAATCTACAATCCGTTTTAGTAAGAATACTATGGAGGAGGGAAAAATTACAATATGTTCTTCGTTGAATAATATATGAATATGTGAAAGGGTGATGTATTTAGGGTTGCCTGCTATTGTGGGAAGATCTAAAAAAGAAATGTTGGCTTTCATAAAGGATAAAATTTTATCTAAAATAAAGAGTTGGAAAGGAAAGATTTTAAGTCAAGCAGGGGAGGAGGTTTTATTAAAGTTTGTTTTAGCTGCTATTCCCTCATATGTTATGTCTTGTTTTCAGATACCTGATGGGCTATGTAAGGAAATCACTAGTTTATTTTTAAACTTCTGGTGAGGTACAAATGATGATAAGAGAAAGATGCATTTTGAAAAGTGGGAAAACCTATGTGAACCAAAATTTAAGGGGGGTTAGGCTTTCGGGATTTAAAGGCTTTTAATATGACACTTTTAGCCAAACTAGCATGGCGAATTCTGACTGAATCGGATTTGTTAGTTTCTCAAGTCCTTAAAGGTAAACATTTTCCTAAGGAATCTTTCTTACAACACCGACCAATAGATCTACATCTTGGGTATGTAAAAGTATTTTATGGGGGCGAGATCTATTAAGTAGAGTTGTTAGATGGAATATTTCAAATGGTAAATTTGTAATAGTATGGAGAGATCCATGGCTGCCACGAGATAGTTCCTTTTACCCCTTAAGTACTGCTACAAATCTGAAAGTATCAGAACTTATTGATGACAGTACTAACACATGGAATATTCAGATTTTAAATACTTTATTTACCGAAGATGATGTCGAATCTATTTTAACTATTTCAGTTTCTTCCGTGGAGGGCAATGATCGGCTGATTTGGTATTTTACCAATTCAGGTAAACATGAAGTGATTATTATCTAGCGAAATTACTCCTCGCAAATGATAGAAATTTGGGTAATCGTGCGGAAAGTAGTTCTCATGTGTTCCCGAAATTCTTTTGGAACTATTTATGGTATTTAAATATTAAAAACAAGCTCAAACATTTCTTAAGGAAGTGTGTATTAAATACATTGTCTGTTAAGAATATTATTACAGAAAGAATTCACTCTATGGATGACATGTGTCCTATTTGTGGGATGGAACCTGAAACTTTAGAGCACATGTTCTTTAAATGTCCTAGATCAATTAATGTGTGGAAAATGAGTCCAATTCGTTAGCCAAATTTGCATTTGATCTTTGATTTTGCTACACGGTGGTATAAATTAGTGTTAAACACAAAAAGATTCTCGAAAATTAATAAGCAGTGTCTATTTTATGGATGATGTGGAAGGTTAGGAATGATTATATTTTTAATTCGGTGATATGGAGTGAAAATGATATTTTATCTAAAGCACTATTTGATTTTAATGAATTTACGGTTGCGAAGGAACATGTTAACACTAAGAGAGATGCTTCTACTAACACACCATTACTACCTCTTTCTTCGGAAAAAGTGTTGCTTTATGTAGATGCAGGTTTGGATCTAAAGACTCGCAAAACGAATATTGGAATGGTAGCCTTAAAGGCTAATAGTGACGTGCTTTATGCATATGGTTGTTCAATTCATTTTATTGGAAAAACTATAATAGCTGAAGTATTGGCAATAAGGAAAGCAATTCAACTGGCGATGAAGTATGGATGGAAAAATATACATATCTTGTATGATTCCTTAACAATGGTTTAAATGCTTAATGGAAGCAGAAGTCATTTGTGGGAGGTTAATACTGTTTGCGAAGATATTTGGACACTTCAACATCATCTGATTGATGTATCTTTTAAGTATCTAAGTAGAGAGTTTAATACTTGTAGCCATAAATTAGTTAAATTTTCTTTCTCACTACTTAGTGAAGTCTCTTAGTTTGACAATTTTCCTGTTTGGATTGTCAACGAGACTTCATCTGGTTTTGTATCATTGACTGTCGGGTTTGATTAATACATACTTTATTTCCCCGAAAAAAAAACAAACAGATGCAACACCCAAAAGGGGAAAAAAACCACTAGGTCGAATATAAAAAATCTCTAAACCAAAACTCCTTGGTTGAGCTTTTGCTCACACTCTTTTAACGATTGTACGAGTTTATTTTATTGCTACAGTTTATTGTTGGATTTAAATTATATACAATAATTTAAAAGAATTACTATCATTTAATTTACGTATGAAACATATTAAATATTATTTTATTAGATTATTAATTCACTAAAAAAAGGATTATACTTAGTTTTAAGTAACTTAATTTTGTCATTTCTTATTTGATTAATGCATATAATTTATAATCCTTATCATATTGTGTTCAAAGTGTCAAATTATATTGAAAAGAAAATTTTACTTCCTTTTTTCAATTTAGATGACACACTTTCTTTATTAGTCTGTTCCAAAAAGGATAATATGTTTATATAATTGGAAATAATTCAATTTTAAAATTTTCATTTTACCCATTTTTTCTTAATGAGAAGCTTATACAACCACACAAATATTATAGCCCTTTTAAATTTTTACACCTTAAACTTTTAAGACTACAAATTTTTCTTTTCTCTTACAACTTGTTTGGATGGTTGTTACTCATTGTATTGTACTGTATTGTTACTTTAAATACGATGTTTGTTTTGATTGTTACTTAAATTTTATTGTATCATACCGTTAAATCTATCGTTACATAACGATGAAATATGTCACTTTATGTAATGACCGATTTAGTGTGGACGCGTAGTTATCTTATTTTTTTCTCTCAATCTATCGTTATCATTAACCTACCTTTTATATAATATTTTATCCTGTATCATAATTTTTTTTCATAATATTGCAAGATTATTTTTTATATTGCTAGTGTGTGATATTATGAAACGATGGTAAATGACATAATCTATTCAAATATTATATTTATCAAATAATACAGTACAATATAATACAATACGATACAATACATTATTAAACGATACTTAACAATCATCCAAACAAGCTGTTACGAGTGAAACTACCTCATCTACAAGAAAGAGATGGAGTACCAAGAAAATTAACCTATTGACATGGTTTGACTGATTTTGTTTAGGCCCTATCGGAGGAGTAGGACCAGTAAAATTTCAAAATCCAACATAGAGGGAAAAGACACAGATTCCCTTCCTGCAATTGCTTACTTGTTCCTCATGCACTCTTACTTCACATGCATTCCAACACGTTGCACCCTCTCTTCCCCTTTAAAACATCTTCCCTTCTCTTGAAAAAACCATCCTTCACTTTCACCGTCATTTTAACACTTAGAAAAAAAATCACTACTTACAAAATATGGGTGACCGTCACGGACATGGCCAGATTCAAACTCACCAATACCCACACCAAATTCAAGTGCACCCACACCGTACAACTCATGAAGCTGGTGGTATGATCAAAAGTCTTCTCCCTCAAAGAGGTCCTTCAGCTACACAAGTACTAGCAATTGTAACTCTTCTTCCTGTTGGTGGGACCCTTTTCTGCCTAGCTGGCATTACTCTTATCGGCAGTTTATTTGGGCTTGCTGTTGCCACCCCTGTTTTTCTCCTCTTTAGCCCAGTTCTTGTACCTGCTATTCTCACTGTTGGCCTTGCTGTTGCTGGTTTCTTGATTTCTGGTGCTTTTGGTGTTACTGGCCTCTCATCTCTCTCTTGGATTCTCAATTACTTTAGGCAAGGTATATAATGGGATCAATTATTTGCATATTTTTACTGGAAAATGATACTGTAGCCGCTCTCAAATTAATAACAAAAAAGAGAGAGAATATTTTGTGTATATATATATATACATACATACATTCTATATTTTATATATTTTTTTGGTTTCCCATTCGGTGTTTGGTACCAGCATTAGAACTCGACTATATCCGGATTCGTGCCACGTATGGCCCCATTCGGTTGGAAAGTGCTTGCGCTCCTACCAAGGATTTTTCCTGGAAAAATCCCTAGATCTCGAATTCGAGACCCCTAGTTGAGGGGCACCACATCTTTTGATGATTTTGTATTTTATATATACAAAAATTATATAAATTTTATACTTTTTCAGCTATCAAACGTAATTTCTAGTACGTACTAAAAGTGAAAAAAATCATATTTTTACCGTGCACTCTTTAAATTCTGTTCTACGTTAGTCCAATTGCCTAAATTATGCCCCCGGATGAGTTTCTTTTGACGAGAATGGGCTAAATTTCGCATTTAAACTAGTTATTAGATGCATTTTCTTACAAATTTGACCGCTCGGCCAAATAATATATACTAGTCAATTTACGTAAATTTCACATAAAAATATATACTTGCCCTCTATTTTTTTTGGAGGGGAAGTTATACAGTATAAAAATCCCATTTTTCTTTTCTTCCCGATAAATTTATTAGTCCAACAGTGAGCTAACGGGAAAAGAATGAAATGAATCATTTGCCTTAATTTAAAAAGTGGTTTAAAAAATCTCGTTCGAGTAATGGGATTATTTGCAGCGTATGGCTTTATTTAATAGTATTAATAGAGAGCACGCATTATATTTATTTAGTTATTTGTATTTGCAACAGGTAAGTCTGTGCCCGAGAATTTGGATGCGGTGAAGAGACGCATGCAAGATGCTGCAGTGCAACTAGGACAGAAGACTAAGGATGTGGGACAAAATATTCAGAACAAAGCACATGAAGGGAAAGAAGGCGCCAGGACTACTTAGCTTGATCTTACTAATTACGACTATATGTTATGTTGAAATAAAAATGTTGATGAACATGCAGTTTTTGGGCATGTTCTCTTGAGCTTTCTACTAGTACTGTCTGTGTCTTATGCTTTAGTTTATACTATTTCAAAGTTGTGCATCAAATTGAATTCTTTAGATTGAAAATGTTCATAGAACAGCGTGCCATAATTCTTATGTGTGTACTGACATTTTCTATGAACTAATCAAAGGAAATATCCAAGACCTCGACTTAAAAATGTTCACAATTTCAATAAACTAATTAAAGGACATATCCAAAACCTCAACTTAAAAATGTGTAGTAAGCTTTATGAAAAGGAAGGCAAAAACGACGCATACGTACGTAAACAAATGCAAATGGTTAACCTATGCATTTTTCTTCTTGACACATGGGATCTGGTTCTGACCATTTAGGAGTAAATAAATTCAGTTTTACATTTAGGGGCCGGTGAATAAATTCTGTTTTAATGAAAATAAGAGGAGTAAAGGATTACCGTAAAATTAGAATATTTAATGTTTTTTGAGACAAGTTGTAAAGGATGAAAATCATTTACATGCGTTTACCCTAAAAATCAAACTAATCCTCCTAACTTTGAACAATTATTATTTTCATCCTTTCATCTTACTCCAACTTTGAACATTTATTATTTTCAACCTTTCATCTTACGCAATATCTATTTGACATTTTCACCTTCTCATATATATATATATAATTCCTTTTATATATTATTTAAAAATATTTTAATGCGAGCATTTATTCATAAATTAAAAATATTATATTTTGTTATATAATTTAATCTAAGTTCAATAATATTATAAATAAAATAATATTATTTTGAATTTATTACAAAATATATTTCTACTTTTTTAATATATATATATATAATGTATGTCGGGGTGTGTGTGTGAGATTTTAAGTTTTACTATTTTTATTATTCTCTATGTGTATATAAATTTTTGAGTTTTAATTGTTATTACTAGATATTTTTCTAAAATTTAATTAAAGTTCATGTAAAGTGTAAATAGATAATTTTATAAATTTATTATAAAATTTACCTCTATTTTACACCCATTATTTTGTTTTTACCTGTAGGTATAGGAACTACTAAAGATATTAAAGAAACAAGAACAACAACTACTAATTCATCAGCTAAGATATTCCCGAAAAGTCAAAAATGTATTGTATAATTTATAAAATTTTCTGTCTTTTATTCTCAATTTTGTAAATAGATTGAATTATGATTGCTATTAATAAAATTACTGATAATAAATTATTTATTGTAGTTTTTTATTTTTCTCATTTATTTCACTATTGAACATCATTAACTTATATGCTTGACTATTAATTCTTAATTTTTTTTATTTCAATTTTTTTAAAATTTATCTATAGGTAAGTCGATAACGTAAATTAAAATAAAAAACTATATATCATTAAAGAATAAAAATAAGAGATAAAAATTGCAGAGGGTAAAATAGGTATTTTAAGAAGTTAATTTTGATATGAGAAGTAGAATCATAGTTGTTTAAAGTTGGACGATGCTTTTGATTTCTAAAATAAACTTGGGGATTTAAATAATTTTCATCCAAGTTTAAAGGGTAAATTATGATTTTTTCCTAAATTAATTGATATAACGTACTACTATTATATACAGCATTTCATAATTACAACTCCACGCTGGGTTATTTGCAAAGAATTTATACCGCTACTGCTTTGCTTACCCGCCAGACTTCCTTCTCAATTTTCGTTCTGCAAAATCTATGCTTGCACTGGACTTTCGCATGTTATACGAAAAATGGACTCTTACACTCAACTACTGGAGAAAATTCGAATCCCTCAACCATCACTACAAAAATTCGCAGTCATCTCGATCTTCGAGAAGCTTCGATCGGCTCCGCCGCACTTGGACTCCGACTCCGGCCCTGGAACAGACGCTATCACTCAGTGCCTTCATTCCACCTCAGCTTCTGTCCTTGATCAATCCGTTCGAGAACTATGCCGCCTCGTCAGAGACTCCAAATTGGACATCTCTCGCGGGTTACTGGAGCTCCAGTCTGCTCTCGAAGGTTCAGATTCACGCTTCGTCAACCTTTTCGTCAAAGGCATAGGGTTTCTCGCTCGGTTAGGGTTCCAGAAGAACTCTTTGCGGTTTCTAGCTTCAGAGACTCATCCATTTGTCAAGGTAATTAGCACGTCAGCACAGTTAAATACAATGTGAACCTTTGCAGTTTTAAATTTTGAGTCTTCCGTCCGCGGTGCTAGGGCTAAGTTCAATTAATCGCAGAGCTTAGAATGGATCACTAATTGTGCTTGAGGATACATTTTACACACAGTAGAGGCACCTGGAGTACTAAACGGGATAGGTGTTACTCATTCCTTCCCAATTAATGTCGTCGTTTTTGACTGGGTAATTTAGAAAGAAAACAGGCTTTCGTGGTCTAAAACAAGTCATAGATACATGTGTGGTTATAAATCATTTCATTAAGGGTAACATGAGTAGTTTAAAGGTAAATATTATTTCTAAATATAGAAATGTATCATTCTTTTTTGGGACAAACTAAAAAAGAAATATCATATCATAAATTGGGACGGAAGTAGTTTGGTAGCGTGGTGCATCAAACTTTGACTGAGCAAGAAACTTATTTGTTAATAGTAACAATCGTGCTTATTCTGGCAGTTTTTGAGCAATTAGTGTCTGATGAGTTTATTGCCTTAAAAATCTCAAATCTGATGCGAATCATTTAACGGCTGGGCAGGTTCTTTCTTGTCGCGTGGAGGTTCAGACGGAGCTAGTGCAACAAGTGATTATTTTTATAGTGCAAAGCAAACATTTGGGAATGGTGGAAGCCTGTGAATTCTTGGTACCTGTCTTGAATTATTCAATTGTTAGGATGCCCTCCTCTGTATCAGTTTCTTCATTTATAAGAAGTTTGATATCGTCATTAGCTGGACTTTGTTGTTCGATTCCTGGGGAGGCCATTCCTATTATTGAGCTCCTCATTGGGCGTTTGAAGTTCTTTCCATGCAATAATTCAGAAGTAAGTGTATTAATTTATTATGCAAAGTGTGTTGATTCCTTTTTATTCTCGGCACAGTATCTGTTCGTCCGATGGATGCTTGCTTTCTGGTAGAAGTTTTGCCATCAGTATTTAAGTGCTTAAGTCCTGTGGTTATTGTGCAGGATTTTACTAATATTTCACACTGCCTTGAATGCATTGTAGATGCATATGTGGTGGTCTTGCAACAATTGGTGGAAATGGGATCGGTATATTAACTGGTCTTTCCTTTTTCTTTACCATTTTTTGAATTTTATTGAATTTTTAATATAAATTTACATTTTATTACATTTTTAAGATTTATATTGCGGTCTAGACTTACTAATTGCAAGTGTGATCATCAATGCTAGCAGCTGCTTCACGAAGCTCAGTTATGTGGTGTGGAGCTACTGGATGCTATGTTGTGTATGAATCCAAAGCACACGAGTTCAGTTGAGAACATTTTAGAAGTATCAAGGCGCATATTGATTGTGCAAAAAGATCTTGGTTTCGGTTATGTGCCTGAATTATCAACCATTACTCTGTCCTTGTTTATGATACTTGTGCAGTCTGAACTTGAACACGAACAGTTCTTGGCGGTGAAACTTATCCTATTTCTGTTGAAGTGGAAATATGAGAATGGTATGGTTACTAGTATAAGTTGATTTTCTGGAAAAGGTTGGATATGTATACATATATATACACATATAACGCCGTAACCTTTTTCCATATATATATATATATATATATATATATATATATATATGCACAATGTTACAATTGCCTTCCTTTATACATATTTGAGTAGTAAGGTGCTATTTCTTATCCTTGTAGCCTAGAAGATATCCCCTAAGTCTGTTCACTATCAATTGAATGTTTAAAGATGTGTAAAATAGTTCAAAAAGCAAAATAGTGAGTTTATGAACACATTCTCTTTTGAGAATATATATAATACCTATCTGTGTTGCTTATTTTTCGCCACTAGCTAAATAAAATTGTTAAACTACTTTTGCAGAGCATGATGTCCAGAGAGATGCATATGATTTGAATGAAGAGCTCTTATTCATCTTCCCTGCTATCAGCCTTCTTTCTTCTCCATCTAAAATAGTAAAACAAGCTGCAACCGATTTGCTTCATATTTTGGGAAAGCTTTCGAATAAGCTACTTATTGCACAAAAGACTGGACAGCCAAATGCAATGAAATTTCCTTCCATTAGTACACCCAAGTACATAGTCTTCAGACTCTTGCAGCACTTGTGGCTTCAGGTTTATTTCATTGTCATGGACCTCAAAATTATATATTCTTTGTTAAAGTGTGTAAATTGTACTATTAGTTATGACACCTATATAAATTGTACTGTTAGTTATGACACCTATACTTGGTAAGTGAAAGGGACATTGACATATGTGTTTCTTGTCAATTTTTACTAGATCATCTTACAAGACTTCCTCTAAGCAACCCCCACAAAAAAAATAAAATAAAATAAAATAAAATAAATATATATATATATATCTCAAACGCGCAAAAAGAAAAAGACAAAAGAAGAGGGAAAAAGAATAAAGCTAATTTCACGCTTGAATTGCAAGAGGTAGAACTATATTCCATCAGTTTATTCCAATAACATTCTATGTTAGCAATGATAGAGTGTTTAATGGATCAATCAAACTTTGCAAGATTCTTGTCCTTATTTTTAAGCGTCGCATAGACTCAGTGATGTCTAGGGGCAAGTGAAGCATTTATTTACATGTTATTTTTCGCTAATGCTGCTCCTATTGGAAGTATGTTAAGTACTTCCCCTCTAACGAGTGTTTTTTTCAGGACCTATCTCCATTATCTGGTTCTTTTTATCCAAATTATGTGCCTGGTCATGACACTTCCATTAAAGACAAGCACTATGTATCAAAAACTTGGAGCTCCTTGGTAACCGACCACATGCATCACATTATTGCAAGAAGAAAGTCCTTATCCATCTCACAGTCTCAGGAGATCTTTCCAACCAGTTAATTTCTAATAAGCTCTTCCTGTTGAATTTAGGTTGCACTTGCAAAATTTGGTTAAAAATCTACAATATCTGTTGTATCCTCAGATATGCCCATGATATTCAGTGCGGTTGCCTGTGTCCTCCTCACGCATCAAACATATGGAAGCTCTTCTGTTGATATCTTGTCTAATAGCAGCAATGTGGATCCTAAACTTGGTGTCCCTTTGTTGCTGGTCATTCAGTTCTACAACCATATATTTTCCACGAACACAGGTGCTGATTGTCATGAAGTTCTGGTACGTCAAGATTTATTAGCCATATTTATTAATCTTCTGTATTTTCTGGTGGGTGACTTCTCATTACTTGGAAACTTCAAATGGAACCATTGGAGATCTTTTGCTTGGTTTTATTTTGGAGTTTGGAGGACTGATGTTCACTTTTCTGTTTCAAAAAATGTGCAGCTAAAACTTCTGGAAATGCTACCGTTACTTGCGTCTCATCCTGCAATCATACCTCTCATTATTCAGACACTGTTGCCTATGCTTCAGAATGATAAGAAACCGTATGCTGACTATTACTCTCTTTTGATATCTGTTGTTTTTTAGCAGGTGGATATATCTTATTGCCTATGGAGTATGGATATGTGTTGTATTATTTGATCATTTCTTTTCAGCATATAAGTTGTCTTTCTCATGAAAAATGTTGTATGTAAATTGTTTATCATTACGTCAAACAGTTCATGTGGAAGATTGGCAACTAGCTATTTGCATGAGAAATATATGAACTTTGATGGTCTTAGAGTTATGGTCAATTATCACTATGTTGTGCATTGCTTGCTTTTAAGGGTATAAAATGATTGGTTATGAAACTCATCAGTTATCTAGCTAATAGTTTTCTTTCCATGTACGTGACTATTGATAAGTAGGGTAACAGCTAGCTGCACCATCTTGACTTCTGCTACTCTTACTTTTTTACTGGTAGTTTATTCGTGAGTAAGTTGATTACATCACAACGTGATAGAGATCGGTTATGAGGGTGTTTGGATTGGCTTATTTTAAGTGCTTATTGGCTTTTAAGCACTTTTTTATTTCGTGTGGTGTTTGACAATGATAAAAAGTGCTTAAAAGCACTTACTTTTAGGCATAAAAAGTACAAAAATAAGCCAAAAGCCAAAAGTTGGGTATTACCAACTTATGACGTTTGGCTTTTAGCTTAAAAGCTACTTTTTATAAGCCAATCCAAACACCCTCTATGTCTCACATGCATACATGCCGTGCTTCTCCTGATCAAAGTTTATTTGCTATTTATAGCCTTTTATTACTAGAGCTGGTGAGAATGATAGGATATTAGCATACTTGTTAATGATCTAAGGTTTCTGATAGTATACATTCTACTGAATATGGGGGGATATGCTGTTCATAAGTTTATCTGATAGTACTCTTGATGTATGTTTTTTGCCTTATAGCGTTCTATTTGCCACTGCAATTCGTCTACTTTGCAAGACCTGGGAGCTCAATGACCGTGTCTTTGGGACCTTGCAGGCAAGATTATCAACCTTATAATCATTTCATAACTATCACTATTTGTGCTTCTTTCACTGCTTGCTCGTAATGAGCTTGTTATATGCACTAAACATGAGGAATTAAACTTAAGGGGAGTTCTGAAATGAAATTTCTTTACTTTCTCTCATCACATACTTGGCCTCTGAGACAAATGTCTTTGCCTCGGACAACTATACAGTAGCTTTAGACCGTTGATGAATAGATTACTTGCTAGGAGAGGATGATTTGCCCTTGAAGACTGTTTTATCCTGGTGCCTATGGTGCCACATTATGTGCTTAAAGTCTTAAATGTCCAGAATGTAACAGAAAGATTTATTTAAAAGGGCAGCCCGGTGCACAAGGAATCCCGCATTCACGCAGGGTCCGGGGAAGGGCCGTACCCAAGGGGTGTGATGTAGACAACCTACCCTAATGCAAGCATTATGGAGACAACTTTACCATTGCTCCAAGGTTCCCTTTCTAAAAAGATTTATTTAAGTTACTCAAAAAATATATTGACTATGTAGTACTTGTTCCCACAAAAAAAAAGTACTGGCTATATAACTATCATCTTCTTGCATTTTTTTCAATGATTTGATGCTTCCATGGCCAAGTTAATTGTATGGTGTTAACTTTGTGGCATACTTGGTTACCTGATAAAGAAGCTTTTCTCCTGAGGCCCCAATTTTCAATATATATTGCATTCTCTACCCTAGTCAGCTTGAATCGTTAATCTCTCTTTTTTAATAAGCAAAACATATCATACAGAAAGGCTCCTAGCGCTGTGTAACCAAATGCAGGAAGTGATTGGAAAATCCCTAAAGATATAAGCCATCTAACAGATGAACTTATTTCCTCATTGCAAATCCTCTACTAGACCGAGAGTTTCTATTGGTTTGGTCATAGTTTTCTTTTATCAAATTTTAGACAAAGTGACTTGGAATGGTATAATCCAATCTTATAAAAAGGAATAGTTTTAGCAGCTACTGTGGTATGACACCAGAAAATTATCGACTAGAATGAATATATCAGTCAAAGTTTTCTTTGATGATTGAAGAATAAATACATGTTACTCTGTGTTATCTGAATAAAAATTGATGAACCATGAACTATCTCGTAATAAATTGATTCAAACTGAAGATAGGTAGATAAATATGATAGATAGTTCTGAAGTTGTAATTTTAATTTTTGAAGTTCCCATGTCAGTATGTTAGATTACACTTATTATGCTGCACAGATATTCATTGTTTTTCTTCTTCTGGTGAAAACTAGGGAGTATTACTTGCAGATAGATTTACTCGGTTTGCATCTCAAAGAGATATCTGCATTAGTATGGCTGTTTCCATTTGTGATATCTGCAGAAGAAATCCTGATCGTGGAGTGGACCTTATTTTATCTATTGCGGTATGCTCTTCTAGTTAGATTATTTAGTACATTGTAATTCCAAACTCCTTAGTAATATTGTTTCAATTAACAGGCTTGTATCGAGAAACAAGATCCATTAATTCAGTCTCTGGGTCTCCAAAGCCTTGGCCACCTCTGTGAAGCTGATGCCATTGGTAAACCTACAAATTTGTGCTATATCTTCAAAGGTCAATTTCGTAAGAGATGTTGGTAATTTGACATAACCCCTCCAGATCCATCCTAGATGCGTCTGCAACTAAAAAAGATTGCCTTCTTTTGAACTGGAAAATATACTTCCCCATGAAAAAGAAAATAGATTTGCTGGTTAACACAACGTCTCCGAGATTGTTATAATGCATCTAATTTGTGTGCTGGAAAAGATAGGTACGTTTTAGCTATTTTTGTTGTGTTGGAATGATAGATCTCATCAAAGATGTAGTGTTGACAGATCTAGGAAGAGACTGAATGCAGCTTTCCCGCAATATTTCCTTATTAGAATTTGGAGGATAACATGTGTTCTTCTGCTTCTTTATTTGTCATTCCATTGCTTTCTTTTGAGAAAGTAAAAACCTTAGATGTGGTCAAGAGGTATTGATTGATTCTCTATGTCCTTGCAACCTATAAACTCTAGTGTGCTTTTTGACCCTCTTTCTTTTCACATACAATATCCTTTTCAAATTTCTCTTCTAGTATTTGCGTGGACACCAATTATGTCATGACTTGTTTCAGATTTTTATTCCGCCTGGGATGTGATTGCAAAGCATGTGCTAAACTACTCAGCAAACGCCATGGTTGCTCACAGGCAAGTAAAGGTTATCACATATTTAGTAAACCGTGGAAAAGTGACTATCCAGAATCTGTTTCCACTGATCAAATCTCAGAATGATAACTCCGATAATTAGTTTTGCTATATCTCCTGGAAATGAACAAGTTACTCAAATATTTGCTGTATGGTAGTTGTAAGTTTTCTCTGTGATTACTTGTACGATCACTTACAAATTTGAGTTTTCTTGTGTAAAACTTGTCTAGAGTCTAAAGGTTTCAAGTTGAGTAGGACGAAAACAGAATACTTGGAGTGCAAGTTCAGTGTTGGGACGCATGAAGCTGATGTGGAAGTGAAGCTTGATACACAAGTCATTCCCAAGAGAGATAGTTTTAAATACCTTGGGTTTGTAATACAAGGTAGTGGGGAGATTGACGAGTATGTTACTCATCGTATTGGAGCAGGATGGATGAAATGAAGACTCGCATATGGTGTTTTGTGTGATAGGAATGTACCACCAAGTCTTAACGGCAAGTTCTACGGGGCGGTAGTTAGACCGGCTATGTTGTATGGAGCAAAGTGTTGGCTAGTCAAAAAGTCTCATGTCCAGAAGATGAAAGTAACGGAAATGAGGATGTTGAGATGGATGTGCGTATACCAGTAAAGATAAGATTAGGAATGAGGTTATTAGGGTGAAGGTGGGCGTGGCTTCTTTGGAAGATAAGTTATGGGAATCGAGGATGAGATGGTTCGGGCATGTGAACTGGAGAGACACCGATGCCTCGGTTAAGAGGTGTGAGAGGTTGACCATGGCGGGTCAGAAGTGGGGTAGAGGGAGGCCTAGGAAGTACTGGGGAGAGGTGATTAGGCAGGACCTGACACTACTTCAGATTACCGAGGGCATGACCCTCGATAGGAAGGTGTAGAGGTCGAGTATTAGGGTTGTGGGTTGATAGGTAGTCGAGAGTTTTTCCTAGTCTCACAAGCAGTATTAGTACTAGTCCTAGTTTACTATTCCTAGTTCCTTGTTGGTACACGGTGTGTCATTCTTACTGGTAGTGTTGGCACTATTCTTGTATTTTCCTATTGCTAGATCTTTGCTATTACATGGCCATTTGCTTTCATTGTCATATAATCATATTACATTGTTGTTGCTATTGTCTGTTTGTTAATCCTTTTTCTGTTCCTGAGCCGAGGGTCTACCGAAAACAACCTCTCTACCCTCATAAGGTAGGAATAGGTCTGTATACACACTACCCTCCTCAGACCCCACTTGTGGCATTTCATTGGGTTTATTATTGTTGTTGTTGTTGTTGTATAATTTGAAGGTGCATGTTTGAAAGTTCTGTTCATTTCTTTCTAGCTTCTGTCTTCCTTTTTCATCATTTACTCTATTCATGAGCATTGCATGTACTCATATACTCTCCATATTTATTACCAAAATGAACAATCATTTCAAACTTTTTCGTGCTATCTCAATTGTCAGCCTCTGTTTTCTTTTGACATGGGGTGCGATGGATGCTCAAGCATACCCTGAAGCATCAGTAAATGTGTTGAAGATACTGTGGGATATTGGAACCTCCCAAGACTTCAGGCAGGCTTCCTTATGGTCCAAAGCTCGGGCATCTGCCTTTGTGGCATTAGCCTGTTATGAGGTAGATCTCGTAATTGCCCTTGCTACGTACTCCAATATTCTAATAGACAAATCTCAAATATGCTTGGGCCCCTTGAGTTCATTGTGCTCTTGCCTGATAAAGAATCTTAGCATCTAACCGAAAATCTTTAATGAAATAGGTGAAGTAACCCCAAACATATATGAACCATTTCGGATGTCCTTGTATACTCAAATGTGCGGCGTTACATGTATCCAACAGTCTCTCATATTTGTAACATTCTTTTGAAGTTCAAACTGGATTTGGATGCAGACTCGAGTATGAGAACACTTTACCAAAGGTTAGCTTTGATATCATGTCACAGAATTTAAGCATCCAAATCTGAAGGGCAGTTTGGTTACTTGTTTACTGGAAAAAATCCTACTCAAATTCCACATTAATTTTCGGCTGTTTTGTTGCCATTTTTGGTTTTCATACTAATGCCCATGTTAATTATGGAAAAATACCTATATTATTTTACACCAAAATTAATGTGGAACAATATAACAGAATATTAGCAATAAGAGTACGTAAATGAAAAAAAATGTCCTTTATATTAGAACTTGTTTCGTTAATATCTTATTTGTTATCTCTCAGTTGTTTCCAATAATATTTGTAGTATTGATTGATTTTTTAAGAAGCTGCTTAAGAACAAATTTTTCGTGCCCAGAAGAGGAATTCAATATGTATTTATTCATTCATCTGATACTGTAGAATATCCTCTTTTTATATTTCATTATAAAATGTTCTTATTTGAGATAATAGACAGAATTATATTTTAATTTTTAATTAAAGTTTGCTAATTATTTTTTATTACATATGATAATAAAAGTAAATATTAAATTGGATAAAGTAATGCAAATAGGTCAAAGATATTAGCGAAAACAAATCTTTATCAAATATATAACCAAACACTTGTTTTAAATTATACTCTTTACAGCTAGATTTTATTCGATTAACCAGACATCTAATAACAAATGGAGATAGTACAGTGATTATCCCCAAGCGATCCCTAAGGCTATAAATGAGTAGCTAAGATCTTTAAAAACCACTCTGGATACGTCTTAATCAATATGGCAATCATGTTACTTTCCCATGACTTACAGCAACTTGTGTCTCATGTGCTCAGTTCATTTGAGTTTTCTAATTGATAACTCCCTTATCTCATAACTGTTGTCCCAAAATCTGCATATCCTTAGGTAGAGCATCTCGAAAGAAGTATTCCAGATTTCAAGGACAAAAATTTGGAGTTTCTTGTGTCCGAGACTGACCCTGAAGTGCTTACTGCCGTGGAAGGATTTGAAGTCAAAATTTTAACTTTTGAGCACACGTGAGACACACCGTAGTTATTTTCTTCTTTTTAGATTAAAAAATTATCAAAGATGCCAAACTACTGCTTTTATTTTTGCAGCACCCGTCGAAGATTAGTAAAGCAGAAAAGGGTGTCTGCCAACAAAATTGAGAAGCTGTTAGATGTCTTCCCGCGTCTCATCTTCGCTTCAGGTACCGGCATACTGTTCCTCTATATGCCCAGTTATTTGCTCTGGAGCTTGTCATCTGGCTTGCCATGAATCAAATATGCTTTTCTTGTTGGTGGGGTATTTTTCCCCTCACAGCACCTAGGTAGCATATTTTTATAACTAACTCTTTGTTTACAATATCCTTAATCGCATAGAAATGATCATTTGACTCCTTGACTAAATGCAAATAAGTCTAACATGTAGCATCTGAATGGGTCTATAGATATCTTGATAATGAAGTGAGCTTTATCCTGAAGATCTGGTGTGTGTTATAAATTGTGTCAAAAGTAGAATGCAGATCATATTTTATTCACTCTTTGCATCCATATTCAAATACCTTTTTTATCTGTGGCAATCAAGGAAAAGAAAGAAGAGAAAAAGAATTACCTGGTGCGGCTCTTTTTTGCCTTTCCTTCACAAAGAAAGATTCAAGGAAGGCAGGAGCAGCAGAGGTAAGATAACTGAAACATGGGACTACTGATTTTGTTTCTTTGTGTTCTGCGAGTGCGAGGAATCTTCACGTGCATTATTTGATGCTCAGGACTTGCAAGATGTACAAGCTAAATATGAGGCCTCACTGGTCGATATAGCAACATCTCTTCAACTATCAAGAAATATATTGATAGCAATTCTTTCTTTGCAATCATGGAAGCCCTTCATGCGGAGGTGGATGAGAGCCCATATCTTGTTACTTGATGCTAAGTTGCAGACTGCTGTTCTGGACAAAGCTCCTAAAGCTGGTATGGAAATTCTGAAGGTATTTTTGTACTCTCGACTTGTTTATTGATGTTTTGTTGATTTTGGGCTCATTTGTCAGCATCATAGAACTTCATGTCTGCATTTTATAATGCAGAGTATGATAGCAATTGCAGAGAGAATGCTCCCTCGATCTGCTGAGAATATCGCATTAGCTGTTGGATCCCTTTGTTTGGTAATTTATTTTTCTCATTGCTTTTTACAACAATTCTACTCGAGGGTCTGATTTTGTTTTCAACTCATCGATTAGATGGAGTGTCTTTTGCTAAATAATTTCTTGAAAAGCAATGAAATAATTAAGTGGATTAATTTTCTTCATTAGATGGAAACAACTTTTTAGCCAAAGTCAAAGAGAAAGGAATATGAAAAGAGTTTCTTAGTGCAACAATTTTGAATTGACTTTCTGTATTTGAATAGCTGAACGTGAATTAAGGGTATGTAAGCACAAAAGTGATGATACCCTTTCGCCCAGAATACCATTCTAAGTGGGAGCATACTTGTTACTATGCATTTCCTCTTGAATCCTTTAAGGCCTTGGTAATGGATCAGCCTCTTGGACGATTGATCTAATCTGTGGTGTTAGATTTGATGTATACTCTAAGAATGACGATTGAAGGCACCTCAGTAAGTATTTCTCATCATGATTTATGAAGTACTTCAACTAAATGCAATGTGAAGAGCAGCTTATCGTCTCACACTTGATGGAATGATAGCTGGGTATAGCTCATGAAGGAGCCAAAAATTCAGCTTATCATACAAAAACTTGAATGTTTGGGAGATTGAAGTTTTGTGATAGAGAATGGGTTCATAAGAGGTACAGACGAGAAGACCGAGAGGAAGGAGGGAGACAATGGTCACTGTTAGCCTGAGAGGAGATTTGTATTTACAGGGATTGTCATTTAAAGGCAAGATACTAGCATAGCCTGAAATTGATTTTCATTGCGACTAAAACGTGATATGAGATCCCATCTACTCATAAGTGCATTTTACCCTGGCACAAGTATTCAGCTTGTGTATGTTAAGTAAGCAGATTAACTTAGCATATACTGCCAAAGATATGATAGAATGGAAAAACTAACGATTGTGAGTAATACTTTCAAGCAAGCTATAATCCTGTCAGGGAAAAGAAAACTCCGTTTGTGAAATAGCTTGCTGTTAAAACCAGCATCGCTAATCCTGAATATAAATCAATTTGATACGAACAAATTCCAGATAAGACCTTTTGTCAGCAGTTTATATTGTGCTGTACAGTAGTAGGAAGTCTGACATGGATTCCTTTTGTCTAAAATCAGTTCAGGGACTAGTATTTTATTATTTTGTAGGCTGCTTGGTATTTGGAAAAGTATGCTTTAATTGTATCTTTGACAATGTTTCTTTCTTCCAGGTGCTGCCCGCTTCTGCGCATGTTGTTAAAGCGACCGCCTCGAAGTTTTTGCTGGATTGGTTGTCCCAACATGAACATGAGTATCGCCAGTGGTCAGCAGCAATCTCTCTTGGTGTGATATCAAGTTGCCTACACCTCACTGATCACAAGCAGAAATTTGAGAATATCAATGCACTGCTTGAGGTATGAAGTTGATTTGTTATTCACATTTGTTATTTTTCATATTCACTGATCACAAACGGTTGGATTAGCCTTGTTGATCTCTTTATGGTAATCATTTTTTAGTTTATTGCCTATGACCTCTCAGACTCGTTTGCATTTGTTTGGAATCAAAATATTAGACATGCGTGCTTTTGTACGTGTGGTACTTATCAATACTAGATTAGAGTGCTTCTATTTGCTTGGTATCTGCATTTAAGGTCCGGTTGTTCCTTAATATGAAAAATATGGATATGCATTTTTTTCGAGGATAAGAGGTTTCGGTAGAAATTAAATGTATCATTGTAGTCAATGGTAATTTTTCTTGTTATGACGGTGGAAAGTAGGATCTTTCTTGCAATTAGCAATGTTTATAATAATTGAATGAAACAGAAGGAACATAATACTTGATTAAGCAGCAATGGAAGTTGTAGAAAAGTTAGATTGCCCTAAGCATGCTTAAAATGAGGTCATTTCAGGTTGCATCTGTGAGCAAAAGCACACTTGTGAAAGGAGCTTGTGGAGCTGGATTAGGTTTTTCATGTCAAGCTCTTCTTGCCAGAGCTGATGCTGATGATAATGCTCACCTGGGCAAAGTGAGATACAAGATAGAGGAAGCAGACTTGTTGAGAAAGATCATCAGGACCTTATCCCAGTTGATCTGTCAAGTCACACCTTCTTCAGCAGATGTTCTTGAAACTCTATCGCTATCTTTTCCTCTTGAATCAGATAATCTGAATTCAGAGATTTCTGGTTTTCTTGGTTCGACCAGCGAGAATTTAGAGGAAGATGTGTGGGGCATTGCAGGGCTTGTATTGGGTTTGGGTAATTGTATTGGTGCAATGTACAGAGCTGGGATTCATAATGCAGTTCTCAATGTGAAATCCTTACTTATTTCGTGGATTCCACACCCTACTGAAATTACCGCTATGAGCAAAAATCACGAAATCTTATTATCTGTGGGCTCATGTCTTTCTGTACCTATTGCAATTGCCATGTGTCAGAGGTTTGAACTTACTGATGATGCAGATATGGAATATCTATTGGGTTGCTATAAGGAACTTATCTCTGAGCTACTCTCTGTTAAAAGATTTGACACCTTCCACCAGAGCTTATTGATGGCATCTTGTTTGGGGGCAGGAAGCCTTATTGGTGTGGTTTTGAATGAAGGGTTGCACCCTTTGAAAATTGAACACATTAAAGAATTGCTTTTGTTGTTCAGAAAAAGTTACTCTGACTCCAATCCTCCTCTTGTTCATCTGGGTGCCATGCTTGGAGTTGTAAATGCATTAGGAGCAGGTGCAGGGACACTGGTTGAACCCCACCCTTTGAGCTCATCACATGCTGCTTCTGATCAGAAGGTGAAAAACTTGGTTACATAAGCATATATATTTTTTCAAATGCTTATGAAAGCTATTGGAAAACCAGATGGACCTGTATCGTTTCATCTCTTTATCTTATGATTTTTCTGTTGTCTGCAGGAATCTTCTTATATATCTAGTCCTTTAATTACAAATGCTGTTCTTGAGCCTGAGTTAACTTCACTAGTACAAGAGATATTCCTAGTTGTGCAAAATTCTGATGCTCATCAGTTACAGCAGCATGCGGCATGGGCAATTTCTTTTCTTAGACAGCATTTGTGGTTCAAAGAACCTCAAAATGATGAAACCACCGCAGAGAATGATTCTGCTGGATTGAAGACTGTCTTACATAGTTTTCCCGAGGACAGCACTGTCATGAAATTGTCTTTGTGGCTAATGCATCTGAACTATCTCGGGGTAAAATTCTTTTATTCAATGACAGTGTTATTATGTTTAAGCGGCATTCTTCCTGTGGAGTTCTGTAGGCATTTCTTGCATTATGGGTTATGAGACGCACAACCTATTTTTTTTTCCACCTTTTTTTTTTTGATAAGGTAACATATTTCTATATATATAAAGTAGACTACACAAAAGTTGTGTAGTCCCCCATAATTACAAGGTGGGATACAGGAGAAAATTCTCCAATCCTTTGTCTATCTCACAAGGATTCTAAAACATCAAAAATTGATTCATGATCTTCTAAGTACTCTCCTTTACACCAAAAATAGAAAAGAACTAAACACTTCATTTTGATCTTCTGAATACTGCTCGACTTATCTTCAAAGCATCTTTGATTTCTTTCTTCCCATATTGTCCACCAAATGCAAGTTCGGACAATTCTCCATCTCTCTTTAAGACTGGATTGGTTCCCTTCTCTGTTCCAGCAGGCTAGAACTTCAGATATTCTTCTTGGCATAGCCCACAAGATTCCTCTTAAGCTGATGAATATTCTCCATAGTTGTAAAGTGATTCTGCAGTGCAAAAAGAGATGATTGATTGTCTCTGCCTCCTCCCCACATAAGTAACATCTAGAACATAGCTGGTAACCTCTTTTGATCAAATTATCCTGAGTTAGAACTGCCTCTTTCGCCAGTAACCATGAAAAACAAGCAACTTTATAGGGAATTTTAACTTTCCAAATCAACTTCCATGGCCAGCATCCTATCTGATTATTTGAGATGTTGAATTCCTTGTAGGCTGCTTTAACTGAGAACTTTTGTCTCCCATTCCGTTGCCATGTCATGCAGTCTTCAGAGGTAGATGTTCCTTTGAATTGCTCCAGTGTTTTGTAAAACTCTATGAATCTGTCAATCTCCCAATCATTTATTAGTCTTCTAAAAGTCAGGTTCCAACCTTGATCTGACCAAACCTCACCTACTGTAGCTTCTTTCTGCTGGTTCAGTGTGTAGATGTCTGAGAAAAGGTGTTTCAATGATCCTTGACCTAACCAATTCTCTTCCCAGAAAGATATTTTCATACCATTTCCCACTCTGAAATTTGACTTGTTTATTAGTTTAGGCCAAAGGTTCCTGATAGACTTCCAGAGGCTGACCCCATAGGGATTTCTCCCAGGCTTTGTTGTCCATTTTCCTGCCATACCATATTTTTCTCTAACTACCTCCTTCCATAAGGATTGTTCTTCTGAGGCAAATCTCCACAACCATTTCATCATCAAACTTTGGTTCTGTACTCTTAGGTTCTTGATTCCTAACCCCCTTCCTTCTTATTAACTGTAAGGGAATTGTCATTCTCTTTCTTAGTTGTTCGAGCTTCAACAGATTTGTCATTCTTTATTGGCCGCTTTATTTGAGCTTCCAATCAGCTCGTAAAACCTTGCAGTGAACTTGTTTTTGCGTATATCTACAGCACTGGTTTATTTTGCTAGCAATAATTGTTGTTCTTCCTAAGCAGCACAAGTCTCATTCTGAAACTAGTTTATTTTGTTAAGAATAACTAGTTGGCACATAATTTAAGCTTTAAGTGTGAGATTCTTCCTGGAGAAGTGACTCCATATCTTAAGCAAATTATTTGCAGACCGTATGCTACTTCTAAGTTTTATTCCTATTCTTTTAAACAATACTAGCACAAAAGAGTTTCTTTGTGCTGAAGATTCATTTAATATATTGGAACTAGCACATCGGGGAAAGAGGATTCCTGTTCTCTTTTGCATTTGATGCTGTTCTCAGCCACTTTGTGATAATTCCCTTTTGCTCTGCTTTGCAAATTTTGGGGCATGCCAATAACAGAAAGTGGCTATGTGTTTGACCCTTTTCTCCTCTTATGTTTGAGATTAGACAGATGCTGTTTCACATGTAAACACAGTTTCTAGTGTTCTGCGGTGTCTTTCACATGCTTCTAGGCTACCACCGTTGGATTGGGGAGCAATCATCAGACGGTGCATGAGATATGAGGGTCAAGTTGCTGGCTTGTTGACGCAAGACATAAGTTTTGAGAGAGGAAATCTCAGGGGGGAATGCTTACTTTTCTCATTATCACATGCTAAGCAATTCGATCCTCTCCTTAGCTTCCTTGATGAGCAATGTGACATCCCTCGATTGAGGATGCTTGAGCCTCGTCTGCAATTCTTTTTGCTTTCACATTTGGCAGATCTAGTTAAAATTTTCTCAGGTTCTCGGGTCGTGAAATTATTTGAAGATGTTGCTAACTTATTGTCAACGTCTATTTGTTCTGAGAGTTGTGACTCCTTAGAGAAAAGCTCATTTAGGATTTCGTGCTGGAGGGGACTTAAGCTGTGTTTGGATGAATCATCTCATCATACTCAAGAGTATAAATCTAGCATGGAAAAATGCATGGAGTTGCTCTTTACGTCACTGCCTTCAGCTCATACTGAAGGGCTATGTCAGGGTAAAATTCTTGAAGAATGGTGTGAAGCAATTAGATGTCTCGAGAAGACTCAACAAGAATGGCTATTGGATCTTCTAAAGGTGTGGAATAACATCTTCTCCTCCATCCTTCTCTTTTTCTAATATATATATATCATTCTTTTGGAAGAGATTTTGGGTTGTAGTAGTTCACTGAACTGAAAATGGAATCATTGAAAATCTGATATTGAATATGATAATTGTTGGACCTGTTTGTATATCTTCTTTAGGGAAGTACTTGGTGATCAAGTATTATTAGTCACCATTCTATTTAAGAGATAATTCACTCCAAGCTACTTGTGGATGATAGACATATTTTACATTAGTTGATTGCTTACGCGTGCCAATTACATTGGTATATCACTTTTTAGTTACAAAATTGTACTTTATTTTTTCCTTTAAAAATTGTTATAGAAATGTGCTAGTTCAGTACCTATATGTTTCTCTGCTCCATGTAGGTTTCAGAGGTGAACATCGCCAACGCAGACTCTCTCTCGTTTGAAACTGTGAGAAAGGTTCGAGCAAAAGCAAAACTAGTTCAAAGTGGTTCCCTGTCATTGACAGTGCTTGGTAAACTGAAAACTTATCTTTTGGACTGCAGATCTCAAGGTTAGACTCTATTAAGACTTTTGAAGATGATGTGTGTAATAATTAGCAAAATTGTATTCTTCGGACTTTCATTTATCAACTTTTAAGCGCATTATGCTAACTGCTTTGTGTAGTCTCTAAGTGCTTCAAGCTTTCTGCACAGATATCTGGGATGCTCTAACTGAAGTTGCAATAACTGTACAACATGCTGAAGGGAATGCCAAAAGACAATGGCTCATTGAGGCACTGGAAATTAGTTGTGTGACAAGTTTTCCCTCCACGGTAAGATGATTTGCTTCATATTCATGCATAATTTTTTTTTTTTTTTTTGAGTAAGGTAACAATTTGTATTAATATAAAAACTTCACTGAAATTGCGAAGTCATCCATAATTACAATGTGGGTGTCCATACAAAACAAAACAAAAAGGACACTGGTCACCCTTGATCTTCTTACAATGAATCTAGGGCATCTAAGATGGATTCATGATCCTCTAAAAAAATTCCCTTTACACCAAAAATAAAAAAGAGCTACACATTTCATCTTTATCCTCTGAATGTTGTTGAAATTATCTTCAAAGCATCTTTAATTTCTCTCTTCCCATACTGTCCACCAAATGCAAGCTGGGACAATTCTCCATCTCTCTGTCTCTCGAAAGTGCTCCCTCTTTATTCCAGGTAGCTAGAATATCAAGGATTCTTCCCGGCATTGCCCATGAAATTCCCCTTAGACTAATGAAAATCCTCCATATCTGAATAGTGAATTTTCAATGCAAAAAAAGATGGTTGATTGTCTCTGCTTGATCCCCACATAAGTAACACCTAGAGCACAGTTGGAATCCTCTTTTTGTTAAATTGTCTTGTGTTAGGACTGCATCTTTTGCCAATAACCATGTGAAGCAAGCAACCTTGTATGGAATTTTTACTTTCTATATCATCTTCCATGGCCAACATCCTATTTGATTATTAGAAATGTTGTATTCCTTGTCTGTACTCCTAACTGAGAACTTTCCCTGCCCATTCCCTTGCCACGTGATAAGGTCTTGGCTTGCATTGGTTCCATTGAACTGTTCCAAGACCCTATATAACTCAGTGAGTCTGTCAATCTTCCAATTGTTTAACATATTCATGCATAATGTTGGCTCAACTTTCTTCCATGTTGCATACATATCCATGGTGCATTTTTTTCCCTTCTCCAATAAAGAGAAAAGAAAGGCATGTCCGTGAACAGTGTCTGGTAATTGGTGGTTTTTGGTGAGCATAGGCTCTACTGTGAGCCAAAATATCTGTAACGGGACTCCTTGTTGTAGATCAATTTATAGGCATGATCAGATCCCAACGTTAGAAATGTCATTTGGAGCTATATAGTGGTGGCAAACGGGCGGGTTAGGTAAAATTTAGGCGGGTTGAAAACGGGCTAAATAGAAAATGGGTCATAATCCAACCCACCCATATTTATATGGGTAAAAAACGGGTTGGGTACAGGTCAAACCCATATTTAACACAAGAATTACGCAAACAAGGAAAGCATTGAACTGGTATTGGAGTTGTTATACACGGTGAAGCTATTTACTATGAATGAGTACTATTTGCTGGGTTACTCTACTTTCATTCCACCTTATCATTGGAAATTGAAAGTATTTGGTTAAGGGACACTAATTAAATAATGAAACTTGTGTAGAATTTTGTACTAATAATATGGTAACGTTAACAGTTAATAAAATATCAAGAACTTGATTGTTCCCGTTTAAACTAATATTCATCGCAAATAAGCCACTAGATAAAATAACAAAAGAGGTTCAGTAAAAATTCCTACTATTCCATTTGTTAAGATCTTTCTAGTTGACTCAGATATTTTGATTAATAGTTGGACGTTGACAAAATTCATGTAGTAAATAAGTTTTGGCTCAATATGTTTACTTTTAGATAGTTATTTGTGATGTTTCATACTCTCACTGTTATTTTAATTTCTTCAGTTTGTTCTCTTCGGAGATCTAATAATATTCTACTAAAGTTGGAAAATATTTTAAAAGTTAAAAATGATAGGAGTACTTAAAAGTAAAAGTTGTACTAATTGATTATGAATTTCATTTGAAAAAGAAGGTTAAAACTTTGTAGTGAAAATTATTAATTTCACTTGAAATATTTCTCAAACAAAGTTTTACCAAAATCTTAAGTATTTCAACATTTATAAATAATGGTAACTAAATTCATATTTTAAAATATTAATAATATTATTATGATGGAACTGGATAATTTTTTATTTTATTTCTTATAATTATGAAGTTTCTTTTGAACTGTACATTCCTACTTGGTAAATAAAAGTCTACTTTATTTGCCAATAAAAATTATGAAGTTTTCATTTGATTCAACAAAATTTTAAAAAGTAGTAAAAACTTTTGAAAATTCTCACACAAAAAATTACCGGCCAAAAGTCACTTGCCCAAGACAGTCAAAGAAGATTAAAAGTCATTCAGTAACGGGACAGGTGTAGGAACTAAAGTTTTGGTCAATAGCTTCTCGCACTAGTTCTTCGTTTGGGTTAAGAGTTGAATAGAAACCAATCCATACTTTACCCATGGTTTACCCATTTTTATGCGGGTGAAATATGGGCTCAACCCATATTTGACCATCTTTAAATGTCACTCACCCAACCCGTGTAAATATGGGCGGGTTAGAATAAAATGGGTCAAATTGCCAGCACTAGAGCTATAATACTAATTCGTTGAGGTAGACTTGGGCTATATTTCCAGGCCTTTGCCTCTTTCAGAATCTCTGCATCATGTTACATTCTCCTAGATCAGGTTCAACTCTGAGATTAGGTATCCCTACTCAAGTTACTTCCATAATCCGTTTTCTATGCCAGAACTGTTTCT
Source organism: Nicotiana tabacum (assembly GCF_000715075.1). Classification (NCBI taxonomy): domain Eukaryota; kingdom Viridiplantae; phylum Streptophyta; class Magnoliopsida; order Solanales; family Solanaceae; genus Nicotiana; species Nicotiana tabacum. Next base: position 211,338,070 of record NC_134082.1, on the reverse strand, counting down.
ACCGTTCATGTTCTTGATGTAGTAGAAGCTGTTAGTTTCTATGTGTGCATAGCTAATGATTGCTTCCTCCCTGCTTTTCTATAGGCTCTGCAGTTCATCGGCCTGCTATGTGGCAGCTGCTGCGTATATAGGCCTGTGTTAATTGCGAACAAATTCACTGTTTTAAGCGACCTGCCAGTCACGCTCACATCCCTCCTCTCTGATAGCACATGGATGGTAGTAGCAGATGCTGTTGTTTCTTGTTTGTGGAAGTCGACAGAGCGGATATATGAGTGGAACAAACAAATAAAAGGTGGTGGTGATTATTTATCTTATACACAGCCCATTGACACGAGTGAAAATGATATAGCCTGCTTTCTCCTACTAGTGATGCATCAAGCTTGTGTCTCGTTGAAAGACCATCTGCCTCCAGAGAAGCAGCTTCAACTTGCCAACATGGTGGTACCGTCAAATATTGATGCCCACGAGTTACACGCAAGGTTAAATTGCAATGTGAAGAGTCTACCTCTGCTTTGAGCCCCTGACTAATTCATTTCAATGGACGGCAAAGCAGTATGCGTCTCTGAACCTCAGAATAGGCGGCTAATGCTAAAATGGTAAGTGAGGTATAGTCATTGTCTGACCAATCGACTCGAACACTAGACTGCTCATACCCGCCCGTTCTTTTGCATGGAAATTGCTGCTTAGATGGAAAACAATATTTACGGATGTACGCAAACTACTGTCGGATGATGTAATGAATTGAACAGTAATATTCCATGCGCTATTTGTGCGTTCAATACATGGAGAAGTTGTGAAAAAGCGTTTTAAAGCTTTATTAAAAGAAATGATTTTTAACTGTTTCTTATCCTTCCAAACAAACAAGAAAATGCTTCGTATCTCCTTTCCTTTATTTTCCAACAACTCTCTCAACAAATATGTTTCGAATGACTAAATGATATCTCAATGTCTGGGATATTGACGCGATATGATCCTAGAGAGACTGATAGATGTCAGCTACTATTTATCAAATATCTACAAAAGAAAGCTCAATGCACAACTTCAGCCGGCATAAATGGGGAGATAATATTTAGAGCTGCGAAGACAAGTGCAAATTTCACGTCAATTGTGACCGATATGAGACCCTTTTTTTATTACTAAATATTTTACATACGCAATCAAAGGCTTAGGGACGTGGAAACAAAATGTAAGCATTCCTGGAAAAGGCCATAGGAACCCAAATTCTGACAGAAAGCTGCAATGACAACGTAAGAGTGGGAAGTCACTTCAAAAAAATAAAATGCCAAAAATGACTAGCACTATCTCACCTGCATAGTTGTGTTTCTTTTATTTTTTATTTTTCAGAGCTGTAGTAAGTCCTAGACTCTGTCTGAGCATCCAGTTACTAAAGAGAATTCAGTACAGCTTAACAAACAGTACTGCTGCTTTACAATCAGAAAATTCCTCTTTACATTTGCAGATAATGTGAAAGCAAATTTGAAACTGAAATTTACCCAGATCATGATGTTCATATTGATATTACGCGCCTCTGCATCTAGCATTGGGTAAACCTCATACAATAACTGTCCTAGCTCTACCATATCTGTTCTTTCATTTCTTCTGGAACAATCACAAAGACTCTTTTAAAAAAATAACTCTTTACAACTTTTGAAGGCAATCCTAAGTGCAGAAAGATACTATAATCACATGGGAAACAAATACAAGCAAAAGACAGAAGTACACTCAGTGCACCTTACCTTAGTTCTAGCATACTTTTTTAAAACTCTCAAACCAAAAAAGGCCATCTGAAAGCTAAGAAGATACTCAAACTGTATAACTTTTCTCCGTCGGGAAAAAAAAAAATTATCGTCAAAATCGACCACAATAGTTTAATAACCCCCTCAGTCAAACTCGACGGTCTTCTTATAAGTTCCAGTCTTTTATAGATAGTAGACATATTTATCTTCCACATGGGTGACCATCACCGGAAAAAAACAAACATGGGCTTCCCGTGAAGTTCCACTGTATGTCCATACTCGTTACATTGCCACTGGTTTTCGGACCATGATAGAAACAACAGAACTCAATAAATTCATAAGCAGAAACAAAGAAAGCAGAGAAAAATCGGAGAACCCAGAGAGACCGAAAGAAGACAGAGGAATTGCAAAAGGCAAACACCACCTTTTCTTTACCTAAGTCCTAAAAGGACTCTAAAGTGGCCCAATTTACGTTCAGCTAGGAAATAATGTAAACTAAACAGAGGGGTAAAACTGACCTTTTGAGCCGCACCAGGACGACAAAGTCCTGCTTACTCCCGCTTCTAATAGTAGGAACTAGTATTTAAGTACAATCCATCATGAGAAGAGTAAGAAAATGAAACAGTGCAAAATTTTAAGTTAAATTAGTTAAAACCTAACTCAATGAGTTATTCAAAAGTTACCGTAACATTTCAAAATTGATAACAAAAAAGAATTACTAAAAGCAATGAGATTGGAGTCATCTACCAGTGACTGCTGAAATCACATAAAAGATGTGGGAATATGAAGAGAAAAACATAAATCATGTATCTTCAAGATATCACCAACATGATAGTAAATGTGCAAGTACAGATTTTTCCATTCCAATTGTACACTAAAAAAAGCCGAAACCCATGCTGGAAGAGCAAAAATGCAACAAATCAACTCAATTATGAAATTGGATAAACCTCATCTCCTAGACCTTTGCTTTGCCTTTGAGTCAAAATGGTGAGCTCTAAGCTTTTTCTTTCGCATAACATTTGTCTGCCCAACAGCACCTTCTCTAAATGGCATACCCATGAGGGCCAGTAATCTATGTGCCTCTTTATCTGTCTCAGCTGTTGTTGTTATGCAAACATCCATTCCTCTTGGCTTACCAAGAGCATCATAACTTAGCTCTGGGAAGACACTCTGTTCACGAAAGCCAATGCTATAATTTCCATGACCATCAAAGCTATTGGGGTTTACACCTTGAAAGTCCCTCGTTCGAGGAAGCCCAAGATTAATTAACCGGTCAAGGAAAGAAAACATCACCTATCAAGAAGAAGTAGATGTGAGTTTGCAGCACAAAAGCAAATAACATATGATGGTAGAGCAGCAAATGGATTGTCCAAGTTCAGACCATGTGAATTTCACTTCAGCCATTGATCATTGCAATTCAAGTTTTGCTGAAGTCACTTCAACAAAATTAGTTTTTCTGCAATCAAGATCAAGCTGGCGTGTATGCGAGTTTTTGCAAAAAAAAAAAAAAAATATTTAACAATGGGAGTTTTTATTTTTAATTGGAAAATTTTATTGCAAAAACTTTTTGGAAATCAAATATCCAAAAACAAAAAAAGTGAACCTTTTTTGCAAATTTGTCACCAAACAAAAACTTTTTGCAGAAATAGTTATTGCAAACCTTTTTTTAGAAACTACTAAAATACCCCAAACACCATGCAAATGTTTTGCATGCACAAAGATCTTTCAAGCACAGTACTGACTAGGGTCTATAGCTAGCATAAAAAATGCCAGCGGCTAATATGAGGTTGACACTAACAGGTGATTTTTATATCTTTGAACTCTTCCATTTGTGCAAAAAGTTCAAAAGAATCAACGGTACTTAAGGTCACCGTTGTAAAGCTTAAAATTTGACTGGGTGCCTAATATTTCATCTGTCCTAAGATCATCTAAAACGAATATGACTAGTCCTCAAGCTCATTACAGCAAAAGGGAGAAGCCATCAATTCCAATCCACTCGAAATACTTACCCATCTCTATTTCCACTATCGCCAGCACCCTTACCCATCCCAGATTCCCTCACTACCTCGCTCAACCCCAGCCCCACCCTCCCACCCCCGAAAAAACAAGCTAATGGAAATTTCCCATAACCTTAGCACCATCTCTTCACATACTAACCATTTGCCCTGATGTAAAACATATTGCAACAATAGTTGACAGGTGCAAGAGAAATTACTTAAGATTATTTTATTTACCCGGAAAAAATTCTTTACCTTCTTTTTAGTGGTCATTACTTTTATTGTTTACTCTTTCTGGATTTTTTAGGGATTGAGTTTGTAGTATAGTGGCATTTTATTGCAGGTAGCAGCTCATGAAATAGAAACTTGAACAACAAGAAATTCTGACAACCACTCAAAACTTGGCCACCATGTTCGACTGGCAGCAACTATAAGGCAGCATGATTTCTAAGTCAAAGGTTTAGCTTGGTCTCCAAGTGTTAACTAGTTAGTGTTTACTATATCTCCCAGTTAACTCCCACATGAGTCATGAAACCATATAGTTTTAGCAATTTCCGAATAAAGATTTCATTGAGATTTGATATTTATTTGTTATCTCACCTGTTCCTCTCCGCTTTTTCTGCCAACCTTTTTCCTTCTTCTCTGAAACTCTGCTTACCTAACAAGATTCTTTTAGCAAGTCCCTATTCCACTAAACTTTCCCCTCAAGTTATTCCTCTTATTCCTGCATCTATGGCTCAACTAAGCAGTATTTCTACATCTCTTCCTGCTAAAAGAAACCCAACTTGTTTGCCTTGAAATTAAGGGCCTGCTGCGTTATGTCCAATTTGCAAATGTAGCGTGAAAGAGTTTGGCCCAGATGAGGGTTGGCAAAAGAAGATGGCAGGCACAATAGGAGAATAACAACTAAATGAAGAGATATCACTGGCTTTCTTTGATTTCTTTTGAATAACTTCCTCCAGCAAAATTGGCCATTGATAGAATTCTTTCAAAGGGTCAAATTTAATGCATCAGAACACAAATTACCACCTGCCATTAACAGGCCAGCCGCTACATGCCTGGAGTGTGAAGAAATGGAAGCAGATTCACAAGCTTCAACACAATGAATATTCCTCCAATTTGCAATTCCGTATTAAAGCACATTAGAGCATCAATTAGCTTTAGGGTGAAAATCAGTATTTTTTGCTGCTTCATTTTCAGTTTTGTGGAGGAAGATCTCCCCCTCCAAAAGGAAGAAACGAATGCCTAGGGATATAGGTCAAAAGGTCTGATAGTGTGGCGGACCAAGAAAAACATCTTTTCATTTAGTCCTTCTCTTTTGTTGCCTGGTCCCTTTCCACATTATACACTATCGTTTAGCAAATGCTAACCAGGTTTAGCCTGGAATTAGCTGATGATGGCTTAGGATTACTCTGTGACAAATCATATTTATTTAGGATTAGATCAAATTAAACTTGACATACAAATTATAGATCAAAATTTGAAAGGCACGACTTATTTCTTGCTTTTCCTTTATCTTAGAAGGCTTTACCCCAAAAACTCAAGTCTTGCACCTAAATTCCCTATACATGTTTTGGTAAGATAATTACATTACGGATGTTCGTCCGCTAACTACCCAGATATAAATCACATAATATCATATAGAACAAATGGAATTGCAAGTGAATTTTAGCTAAAAGAAGGAATTTAAAAAAAAATTGCAATGCTAAAAAGCAGAATAGAAAGGCCAACATACATTTCCTCGAAGTGTAACAGCAATTCCAAGCGGTTGACCTTCTCTAATTTTGAAAGTAGCAATAGCATTCTTAGCCCTCGTCTTCACTGGCCTTTGCCCAGTAATTAGTGCCAAATCATTCATTGCGGCATCCAAACCCTTTGAATTTTGTGCAGCATCTCCAATACCACAATTTACCACAATCTTTTCAACCTTCGGAACCTACAAGTCAATTATTCCACATACCATATCAAAGTAACACTAAATAATTGTGCTAAGTCAAAGCACTTAAATATTTTACTCAGAAAATGATATTAGTGCCGAATAAACTAGAACAAATTATTTCTCAGTATTTCAACTCTAAATCCAATCATAAAGAAAAAGAAAACAGAGTAACATTAGAAGAGTAAGAAGTAAGTATACCTGGTGAATATTGGTGTAATTGAATTCCTCCTTCAACATTGGAACAATCTTTTCGAGGTAATTTGTTTTCAGGCGATTAACCTTTTCAGCTTCACTTTTCTCCACCAATACTATTCCTGATGAGGCTTTCACCGTCAATTTATTGGGCAGGGCTAAAACCTTAGCATTTACGGCCGGCAATCGAATTGAATGGGCCGGAAATTCGCTGTAGAAAGAGGAGGCCGAGGAATGCAAAATCAGAGGAGAAGATGCCGCCATTTCACGCGAGACGATAACACTCGTAAAATGGCAAAAGAAGATAACGAAGTTCTTTTTGGATAGAACTGTGAGAGAAAATGACAAAAATGGTCCCTTATCTTTGGGAATAGGTTTATTATGGACCTTTAAATATGCCCCTACTAGTTCTAGTCCTTTCAGTTTGACAAAACTTAACAGTTTTGGTCTCCATCCATTTTTAAAGTTAACTTTAACAGTTCTCCCCACTTCCTTGAAAGCTCTCACATGACAAAGTATGAGAGATGCATATAGGAAGGGCACTCATCAAAAAACTATTCTTGAAAAATTATTAAAACTGATTGGTTTAATAAACTCTATTAAATTGGTATTATTGGTGACAGAAATATGTGGTCATTGCTGCTAGATTGGGTTGTTGAGTGCACTATCAAGGAGAAAACTTTCTGGTCTAGTAATATCACAAATTTACTGGTTGAAATGTATCCTTAGTTTCCTTCGCTACAAAAAGTTCTCAGATGGCTCTGATAGACCATAAATTCAAATATTCAAACATGTGCGTTTTAAAGAAAGAGAAGATACTTTAATAATATGCCTTCAGACATTTGTTATTGGCATGATTAAGAGGAAGAGGTAGACTATTTTGTTTTCCTGACTCTTTTATTGATTTTAGCTTCATATTACAGCTAGGCTATTAAGAGAAATATGGGGAAAAGAAAGTAAGGTGCGTGAAAAAATTGGGAGAGAGCCGATTTTCTTAATTTTGAGGCTCGCGTGAGGCTCATGTGATGGGAATGTTAAATTTAACTTAAAAAATAGATGTGGACCAAAACTGTTAAGTTTTGTCAAATTTAAAGGGCTAAAACAGGTAAGGGCATATTTAAAGGATCACCGTAAACTTACTTCCAAAAATAAGGGACTATTATTGTCATTTTCTCAAAATTGTGAGGATGTTTCGGGTTTGAGCGCCGTAAAGAATGAGAAATGGCTTGAAAATAAATAAATGCTCTTACCCAGTTTAACTCCCTGGACTTTCTAAAAATGACAATGATAATAACAATACACCTAATAATTTTTTAAAAAAATGATAATTGGCAGAATAGCCTCCTGGCCACTTAAATTTACAATCCAATTGCCAATTTGGTAAACGAACTTATAACTTTCCTATTTGAACACCTCAACAAATTTTCCTATTTGAACACCTCAACTCATACATTTGTGAACTAGAAACTCAAATTCTGGTAGAAAGCTGCAGTGGGAAGTCACTTGAAATAAGTAAAACGCCAACAATGACTGGCACTATCTCATCTTCATAATTCTGTTTTTCTTTTCTTTTAAGAACTGCAGTAAATCCTAGACTCTGTCTGAGCATCCAGTTACTAAAGAGAATTCAGTACAGCTTACAAACAGGACAGCTGGTTTAGAATCAAAAAATTCTTCTTTACTTTTGCAGATAATGTGAAAGCAAAATTGAAACTGAAATTTGTTGATTACTAATAACTCCTAAAATTACATATAAATGGTTTAAAAATTTATCTCGCTGTACAACTCCTAAAATCAGGCCATCATCATGATCAATCACATTGAGCTAACTGTTAACCAGACGCAGAAGCTGAGCTTGATTTGAATCTCATTCATCTTCTCTTCTTCCTTGATTGTCAGGTTCATGGTTCCCTGCCACACTTCCTTCCGGTACACCAACCACGCCATTTTTTGCATTGGATTGCCCATTAGCATCTGAAGGCTGCTTTGAAGCTGGAGTAACATTTTCTCCAACACCAACATCCTTTGCAGGATTACTGGATTGCACCCACATAAGCTGCAGAATTTGGCCTTGCCAGGATTTACCATTCAGAAATGCTCTTTCAGCAGAACGACGTGATCGGAAAGATATTCTAGCAGATGTATTTTGCACCTCTGAGCCATTATTACAATCTTGAGGTTCCAAATCCTCCAGCTCAACAGAAGGAGGATCACCAAAAGTAGAAAAGTGCTCCTTCAGGACGTCAACCTAAAAATAGAAAATTATTTACAATATATAAATGAGAATACAGGAACCAGAGCAAATGAATCTACAAATTAACCTGAACCATTTACTAGACAAAGGGGATAAAACATATCCAATTCCAGAAAAACAAAGATGTGAAAATATGCGAACAAACAGCAGCCCCCTGTGCTCTTGCTTTAGTCATGTGAGTTATGAGTACATTAAAAACAAATTAAAACTATTAATTTATAAAGATTGAAAACCATCAACCTAACACACCTCATTACAAGAAGCACAAGGTTATAGCAGAGATATGCATAGTTTTACACCCTTACACCTTTGCTTTGGAAGAGTCAGCAAAACATATATGTGTGGAAAGAATAAACTCTTGCTGATATTACATATTTCAAGTCTAAAACGTGAAAGAACATGTCAGGGAAAAAGCATAACAGCATAGGGAAAACAAAGAAAGGCATATCCGCATTCTTTTTCTCTTGTGAAAGAATCTCTTACAAATAGCAATTATCTGAAGTGAGTTAGAGAGATTACGTTTGCCAGAGCACTTGGTAGAGGTGGAAGGATCTTGAATGCGGTGGGCCGGTTATCTAGTTTGTATCTATTTGAGATAAAAGGTGCGCCCACCGGTGCCAATGGACGAATTGACTGCTTCAAGTTCGAAGCTTCACGCGGTGCAACAGTCGAAGATGATTTTGAACAAGTGCGTTCGGCATTCTCTGTAGATCTACTATCTGGTGTTGCTTCAGATGGTGGTGATGACACAGTGTTACTAGGTTCTACGGGACTTGAATTTTCCACTTTACCAGAGTTGGAAACTGTTCCTCCTCCCTTTGGTTTGTTCATAGCCTGATCTGGCGCTGCTTCATCTTTCACACCCACAGCCTGCATAACAAAGGACGCAGAAGAAAAGGGGGTTTCAACTGCCAGTTGCTTTTACAATAAAGAAGTTATATTTACAACAACTACTAAGGGAATCCAAAGCAAGTTGGGATCTGACTATATGAATCTTCACGGACTGTGTAGCTCCATTTAACCTAACTCATTTCGGACCAATATTAACCACACAAAAAAAAAAAAAAAAAAAGATCAATGAAGTTGTATCACCATACACTGGGAGGTAAACAAATAAACTACCGCAGATATAAGATCAATTTGATGTTACACAAGCAATTACTTTATTTGGAAGATATAACAGCGAAATTCTGCAGCCAAATTGATCCCCAATTTCCACTTCTCATCTAAATTAACAATGAGGAACCTAATCAGACAACACCAGCAAAAATGCCGGCTGAGAATGTAATGGTACATTTTTAAGTTCACAAGACGAGCATAAAAGTAAAGCAGCCGTAATTGCGAGATTATAAGCTTAAACAATAATTATTATTATTTTGATATTAAGAAGAGGCCATTACTTGCTTCTCAAGTTTATCCAACTTGCGTCGGAACTCATTACGCTTTTGCTCAAGCATCTCCTGCTTCTTGCGCATTTCTTCCTTCAGAAGTTCTAAAGTTTCCAGTTTTCTCTTCAAAGGTGGTGTAGTTTTGAGACCATTCTGAGCCACAGGCTTGGGCAGATCAGAGGTGGCTAACGGAGCAACAGTACCATGTTCAGCAGTTTTTCGGGCTACAGTCTGCAGATTGTCTTTCCTTTTATGAGGAACCAATAGATGGGGTGGAACCGTACTGGGTGTCCCACCGCGGGGAGCTAATGGAAAATTACTAGGACCACTTGCTCCATTATCCATAATGCTATCCCTGTTTGCCCAGAAAAGCTTTATAAAGCGGTTGCCCATCACAGCATCTGGTGCTTTTAAAGCAGCCTCAGCTTCTTCCCTCTTAGAAAATTGAACAAAAGCTCGTTCACCATTCATCGGGATGTAAATGTCGATAACCTCCCCGAATTTTTGAAAGTGTGAAAGAAGAGCTTCTGGTTTGTTGTCTTTCTGCGGAATCCCACTTACAAATAGAGTACGGAGTGCCTTTTGAGATGGTTTTCGCATATTGAGTCCAGAACTACTTTGGGGCTCTGAAGATGATTCCATCATTTGCGGGTCTATGGTATCTACATTTGTTTGCTTACCATGACGGTTTACACCCTGAGTGCTGTTGAATGATTGCAACTTATGTTTAGACCTACTGGTTCTTTCCCACACACTTTGAGATCCTGAAGCTGCTCCAGCATCTCTATCTAGACGCTCAAGTTTAAAGCCATCACAAACCGCAACCTGATCCTGATCAGAGGAGTCTGCATCCAGCATCGGCCCTGTATCATCAATTTTAGACCGATTTACATCCACAAGTGCTGCTGAATTTTCAGGATGATCATTTGACCATAGAGGCTGATCAGGATCATAGAAATCAGCTCCCCCAGCCACAGAACCACCACCAAAAGTATCAGTCAAACCTAATCCATTATCAATCACTGGAGGGTTGATACTTTTGTTATGTAAAGCTTTATTAGCCAATGAGCTTGAGGGGCCTATTGCAGGTAAAGATCCTTGTGCAGTAGCTGGTCCCACCATATGAGCACCGGGAAGTGAAACAGGAAGATTAAACTTAGAAAGGCTCTGCAATTTGGAAAACAAAAAGTCAGAATCAATGTGCCTAAGGACATTGAATTTAATGAACAAGATAAATACAAATATTTGTCAGCTGAGACGCCTACCTGAACATCTTCAACAACGATGCGATTTACTCCATGCTCCAGAGGGCACATATCTCCTCTTAGGCAAAAACCACGCTCCTCAAAGTCTCTACACCTTTGCCTTGGAATGCCCATAGTCATGGCAGGATTCAAGGACGTTCTAAGCGTTCCCTGTAAACCAAGGGTATGAAGTGTATCAAGACCACCATTAGGTATTGCTGGAACTATTCCAAACGCATTCCAAGGCGCACCCTGTCCACTGGAAACATTTTGCGGCCCCCTTCCAGTATAAAGAAGAGGATTAATAGGGCCTTGTGGAACAAATTGAGACGCAATATCAATAGTGCTGAACCTAGATTCACACGGACCCCAAGCACCAGATTCTCTTCCTCGACCCCTACCAGGACCAGCATGACCAGACAGGGACTGATTTAGCCTCATCATCTGATATGAATCTGAAGGTGTCCTGGAAAAAGAACCCATTCCTCGTCTTTTCCCAAACCTAGTATCACTCGAGTGAGAATCTCCTTCCTGGTAAGGATGTCCATTTTCAAACGGCTTGTTCCGTTTCCTGAATGGTCTCCTTAAAGCTGGGTCAAGAGCTTCTGTCTCTGTAGATTGTGAACGTGTATCCTTTCTACGATGTTTATGATTACGATCATCATCATCATCTTCACTAATTTCTTTCTCCTCGGGATCACTATTGCAATCAGAAGTTGAAAATACCAGCTTTGGAGATGAAACTTTAAGCTCCATGAGTCGACAACCTTGCTTGTATAGAAACTTTTACCTCATCTACATGAGATAATCAAACTAGTTCGATTGCCATCATCACCTACAAAGTTACTACTGCCTGAAAAGGGGGGATCAACAAAGGGGAAGGTATAAATAATTGCAGTTCACGCTGAAAATGAGAAGATGTATTTCATAATTCCATGAAGGCACAGAAAATACAAGTAGGACTTTCCTGCATCAGGAACTAGTTGGCTTGAATCACATGAAACCTATAGAAGTTTCTTCCTACTTCATCCAAACAATCTGGAGAAGAGGATAACCCAGAAAAAGAGTAATAAAACATACCCCAAATGACATGACATTGAGCTTCTTCGAGCTGTAGAAGCTACTAATGACACTACCAGATATCATGTGATACCTGATGCATGTGCATAGTTTCAAGAAACTATCACATGACATCCATCTAACAAAGATAACAAAGCAACCAGCTATCATGCTATACCTGATGCACGAGCATAGTTTTAAGAACTATCACGACATCCATCCAAAAAGAAAATGACACAATCAGCTATCACGCGATACCTGGTGCATGTGCATCTATCACGCGATAGTAGTTTCTTGAAGCTACTAATGATAGTTTCAAGAAACTATCACATGACATCCATCTAACAAAGATAACGAAGCAACCAGCTATCATGCTATACCTGATGCACGAGCATAGTTTTAAGAACTATCACGACATCCATCCAAAAAGAAAATGACACAATCAGCTATCACGCGATACCTGGTGCATGTGCATAGTTCCAAAAGACTGTCAAAGGACATCCATGTAACTGAATGCACAGACTTGCAAGTTCGATTCAAAGACTAATGAATGTTTTCTTCCTAGGCAAGAATACCAAGGTGGACATGATATTCATAAACTATGGAAGCTTTCTTTCACCATGAGAACAAAAACATTTAGTCTTCAGTCATTAGCAGTTACCTGAATGTTAAACATATTGAAGTTTTGGCCATTCAAAGACGTTGAATTATATACCCAGATCATGCTCAGAGCACCGTGTCAAAAAGAAAGCGTATCGAGACAAATTTGGCAAGTGTGCCTGACCCACATATCACCCGCTAGACCAAAGCCCTGGGGGCATCCTCAACAATCATATATATCTTCAACATACTTTGCACGTAGAGTTTTTAAAACTGGTGAAACAACATAAATCATTGGATAGAACATGCTAAGATTTTCTCTTTTAATTTTTTTATTACTATATCAGGGAGGCTTGAAGCCAATGCTGTTTATGGGATTTGAACTCTCTTCCCACATGGTGGAAGGTGAGGGTGTTCTGCTAGTTAGCTAACTCAATCCCCAATATGAGCTACAATGGTTACACCCACTACATCGCAGTTTTCTAACTCATTTTGACATGTCTTTATCCAATCCAATAGAATCATTATTTCATGGACCTCCCAATGATTGCACACAGCTCAATCAATTCAATAGTGAGTACAGTAATCATATTATTTTTCATAATGGGACAGGCATATAATTCCAGACCACGACATTAGCAGCCAATAATAAAGTTAAAATGGAATATGTTACCTTCTCAAAAAAAATGACTCAAGTACAAAATACCCTAAATTACGTCCAGCTGTGTATCAAACCAAGCTCTGGCAAAGCCTACAGAACTCTAAGAAAGATAAAGCCGTGTTAATACTTTTGTCATTCAGCACTCGACAATTAAACTAGCTAAACAAACAGAATAGTTCCACCTTGCACCTTTAGCTCATTTACCTGGTGAGTTTGGGATTGAGACATAATAGTTATTGTTGCATTGGATAATACTGGATTCTTTCCTAAAAAATTTCAGCATCCAAATACCACGAGTTGGTGGAAGTAATGTACTGGCAATAAAGTCATTGTATTTTAGGAACCTAGACACATTAACACACGGCACATTCGTGGAATCCTGGGAAGGCGCGTGAAAACTCCTGGCCTAATATGTGCAAACATCAAGCTTGGTGTCGACTAATGATAAACGCAACAAACCAAGCCAATCGAAACAGGCATAAAATGCCAATTAAATCATTTGCAGATGAGCCAAAAAAATATGGTAGTTTTTTTGGTTGGTTGGGGGGGGGGGGGGGGTTAATCCTTTGGCTAAAAACGTAGTGGAAGCAAGCTCTTTAAAATGAACCAGCTCTAATCATTCCAGTCTTAAGTATCAAAATGGTAAAAACGAATAAAGATAAAAATCAATCACTAAATCGAATGCAACACAGTCACTCAATTACGATTACTTATCAAATTATTAAAAGAATATCAAGCTGGATTACAACATCTAAGCTCCAAATATAATAAATTAATGAAGAAAAGAAAAGATAAAAGAACCGAACCTCTAAACATGAGCCTTTTAGGGTTTCGATTAACCGGTCTGAATTTCTAAAAGTTGTATACATCGCCGATGAGATACTTCGTGTGGCTTCAATAATGGCCGCAATATATTTATGTATCTGTTATTATTTCTGTTTTCCTTTTTTAATTATTCTGTCTTCTTCTTCGTTTTCTACAAAGAAAACCTGAGAATGAGGGTTTTGAGGTCACAGTACAACCCCCTATGTTTTCTTCATTTGCAAAATAGTGACAGTAATATATTATGTTTATCTTATTTGGTGAGATTGTGAATTAATCTGATCTTACTTCTTTTTGTGTGTGGGGGAGGGGGGGGGGGATGCCACGTGGCTACATACTTAATAAATTGCTTCAAATATCAACAAAAAAAAAAAAAAAAGGGAAACAGTTTGTTATTACTTTCCCAAAATTGATTAACTCTTGCACCTATTTATTAATTTATTATTAGAATGTTGATATGAATCTTCAAAATAATAGGAATAAGGTGCTAATACCACCAATCTAAAGGCAAAAAAGAATATTTTTGTTTAACAATATATTTTTCTCAATTCTAACTAAACTAACATTTTGGTTAATAAACGTGTGAACAAGTGGGCGTTAGGATATAAGAATTGTAAAATTTTAAAAAAGGTGGGAAAAAAATTCAAGTGAAAATGGTAATTGAAAATTAGAGTTGTATTAGGACATGAATATAATTTTAGGTTAGTTTTGAAGTTTTGCGAATGATTTGAGTGAAAATTTTGAAAAATAATTTTTTGGAGTTTTAAAAATTTTCAAAAAATTCCAAAACTCATCTTCAAGTGAAAATTGAAAATTTTATGGCAAAACACTGATTTCTAAAAAAAGTGAAAAAATTCTTATGTCAATAAAAAAAATTCACTTTTTTGGAAATCAGTATTTGGCCATAAAATTTTCAAATTTCACTTGAAGATGAATTTTGGAATTTTTCGAAAATTTGAAAAACTCCAAAAAACTATTTTTCAAAATTCACTTATATCACTCACAAAACTTCAAAAACAATCCAAAATTATATTCATGTCAAAGCACAACTCTAATTTTCAAATACCATTTTTACTTGAATTTGTTTTTCACTTTTTTAGGAATTTTACCTGTCCAAACGCCCACTAAGTATATTCAGAAATTAGAAGTCCAACTTATTGTAATAATATATTTCAAGCTATTGCCTTGGATATAACCTATGCTACCAACCGTGCTACCAAACAGGTATTAACATAGAATAGATTAGTTTCATTCAAGAATGATGATAACAAAGAATGTAGCATCCCAAAAAGAAAAGACGGCTAATAAATTTCGCATTACTTATCGTTAAATGAAGGAACCCAATTTACAATTAAATGTTTTTTTTTTCTTATTGTCATGGATTTTTAGATGTTAGAAAAGAAAGGTTCAAATTAATGAACTAAGAGGGGGATCGAACTTAAACCTATATCATAAGCTCGTACTACAATTTGAGTTACTGTTCTAAAGAAAGTGCTGGGTGTGTAATTATTGTTATTCGAATTATTAAAAACAAGAAACATGCAGGAACTGAAATAAGAATTAAAAAGAAGAAAAATTGGGTATGATACAAAGTGAAACACAGTTGAGCAGAAGGAAATGAAAGTAATTTTTAGGTCCTGTACAAGAAAAAAGAAAGGAAAAAGCAAAACACATTAACAAATCTGTCTCGCGAGCACAAGAATAAAGTTTCAGCAGTCAGAAGCAGAACGTTAAACCAGTAAAGAATGCCGCTTAAATCCAAGCAAAGTAATTTTTGCAAATTTAGACATTGAACTCAGATTTCTATACAGGAACTTGAACAAGAGGATACATGCTACCGACCAAACCAGCCTCGT
Organism: Nicotiana tabacum; assembly: GCF_000715075.1. Lineage (NCBI taxonomy): Eukaryota > Viridiplantae > Streptophyta > Magnoliopsida > Solanales > Solanaceae > Nicotiana > Nicotiana tabacum. Next base: position 211,322,322 of record NC_134082.1, on the reverse strand, counting down.
GGTGGCTGAACGTCTCCATCATTCATCAACTTGTCCAACACTGTATTCAAATCGACAGCCTGTCCACTCTCAGTCAACCTCCGCACCGTTGCCCTTACTTGGTCTCTTGAAAATCCCATGTTCGTCACTTTGTCAACAACATCATCAATAGGAACCCTATTACCAGTACTGGGAGAACTAGACCCACTACTAACAGCAGAAGCCGTAGGTAGTGCTTGAGGTAATATCCTTGCAGTGGGGAGCTGCTGATAGCCACTTCCACCACTCTGGCCCATTGCAGGTAAGTTAACTTGTGGTGGTTTCATTGAGGAGCCACTGCCATACTGACCTGGGGAACTGCTATAAGGATAAGGTTCTCCATGCACAGAGGATGTTGGATATACACCAGAATATCCGGGACCAGGTCTGCTAGGTGGGGGCTCAAACATATTAGGGGGAGCTGCATATAACTGCTGGGATGGAGGGGCTCCACTTGATGGATGAGGAGGTTGGCGGATGCTTGGTGGTGGATAATTCTGGGATGGTACAAAAGGTGTCTCTTCACGATGATGGCCTACTAGAGGTTGAGGTTGTGAGGGATTAACAGAGGAATGAGGGGGTTGTGGTTGAGCAGGTGGAGGTGGCTGAGAGTACATTGGCGGAGGGGTAGACTGATATTGCTGATGTGGAGGTGGTGGTGGAGTCTGATGCTGCTGTGGTGCAGGCAGTTGGTACTGCTGACTTAAGTTTTCCGGTGCTTGACCAGCCGGGGGATAATAAGCTTCTGACTGAGGATGGGAGGGAATTGGATTCTGAGGAAACTGGTTCTGAAGTTGAACTTGGTATGGCGGATTCTGTTGAGGAGGGGGCGGAGGAGCATTTGGAGGAGGTACGGTAGAAGGTGGTTGTGTAAGAGCAACATGAGGAAATTGCTGGTGGGATTGAAGAGGAGCAGATGCTGTAGGTTGGGATGAATCCTTATGTGTAGTATTGTGGGTTTCTGCTTCCTGCTCAACCTTTGGAGCTTGCGATTTCATGAGCTGCAGCTGAGCATCCATTATTTCCTGTTTATCTCTTATCACCTGAACACCATCTTGCACCTACATGATAATTAATAAAACAAGCAGCTAACAATCCATCTTGATAACACCAAAAAAAAAAAAAAAAAATGAGGGTTGGGGTGGGGGGAGGGGGAAGGGGGGGAGGGGAGAGAGGGAGAAGACATACAAGGCCAGACTTAATTTAAGACATTCCTCCAACCATCATGATAGAACAAAAAGGAAAAGAATACATCACGCCAGATTAAACATAAAAATTCATCCTTTACTGATGGGATATCAAATTTTTCATCATTCTCTGGCGCAAAGCAGATGCAACAACAACATTCCCAGTATAATCCCACATAGCGGGGTCTGGGTCAAGCGCAAAGCAGACAAGATGGAAAAATTATCTCACCAAATAATCACCAATCAGCCTTATGATAATACCGTTCATCACGCCACCAGAATGATATCCTAAATATTATGCGTGCTTTTTCCAAAATTTTGATAAATTAGTTTTTACCAAAGACTTCAAAATGATCATCCCACTACAAGCCAGGGTGAATTGATATCACAAAGGAGAAAGCTAGCAAGGGCACAAATGACTTCCAGAACTGAAATCATCACCTGAAGCAAATAGAGAACGATTCACAACCTCCCAATGCAACTTAATTTGTAGTAATTGATATGCAGTGCTTAATGAGCACTCCCTTTTCCCCGCATGTCATTGAGTTGTACCAAGGTTCTCCAGCATCTAAAAGTTTTAGATTTAAAAACATGTTTTTTTTTAAATAAATAGATCTATATACATGGATCAAGGTGTCCTTGCACTGTCATTAAACAAAGAGACAATTAAACCTCTGAGGAAACAATTCATAGTGTATATACCAGAAGTCAGAAGTATAACTATATTGCAGTACTCAGCATAGGTAAAAATAGATGAGGTAAGAGGAAATAACATAAAGACACGAAGACCGTGGTCTTGAAACAAGGGTAAAAGGGGCACTTCGCTTGCATTTCTCATTCTAAGGACAACTACTGAAAAGTGCTAAAGATACTAGTTAGTCTATTCAACAACGAAAGAAACATAGAAGCAGCATACACATACCCAACTCTAGAGCAGTTTGATATATTTCATTTTGGTGCCAAATCAAGAGCAACTTAATTGAAACAAGATGATAAATCTAAGAACTGCAGATACCTGTCTGAGTATATTTTCCAACTGTCTCAATTTTCCATCAGTGACTCCGTGGTTGTTACCAACAGACAACTTAAGTTCATCAACAGAGTTATCAATCTGGCGACTTCTAGTTTCTAATTGTGATAGCCGAGCACTTACTCCCTCCATTGCATGCAGAAGATTATCGGCATACTTCTTAACTGTGTGATCAATTTCCGATAACAAAGATGAATAAACACTGCTCAAATCTTTCTCCACAATAGCTTTGGCAGCTTCAGTCGAGTCAAGAGAACCATAATTCTGCACAGAAGTAGAAACGTAAATACAAAAGAACCCCATTAACTGAAAAAAATGGTGTAGAATTCACATATGGTGTTGAGCAAGTAAAATAATATTAACTTTGGCAGCTTCAGTCGAGTCAAGAGAACCATAATTCTGCACAGAAGTAGAAACGTAAATACAAAAGAACCCCATTAACTGAAAAATGGTGTAGAATTCACATATGGTGTTGAGCAAGTAAAATAATATTAACTGGATAGCTTGGGCTATCCGTCTAAAAAGTTGGATCAATTTGAACTATTATGACGACCCAAGTCGACTCGTTAGGATATTGAAGATCTAACCCCAGAGAACCCGTGAAAAATGAAAATAGCAATAATCTATCTATCTACACACACACATATATATGTCGCACCTTCTCTTCTCTCCTTCTCACGCTACCCGGCAGTTGCGGATCCACGTTCAAGCTTTGGGTTCCTGTGAACCCATGCTCAGTCCCCAAGTTCTATACTATGTTGTACACGATTCTCATAGATCACATCAATACTATCCTTGGGAACCCAATAAAACAAAGGCATGTGGTGCACTAAACAAAGACGTGTGGTTGGTCAAGGAATTAACAACCTGCATTTGCGTAAAGGGGTTGAAACCTCTTAACATGACTTATTTCTTTACCGTTTTCAAAATACAGCTCTTATAAACTAGTAGAATATTATGCTTGGGCCTTCATATTTTAATAATGTAAAAGTGTTGTAAGGTACCATTAAACTAATAGTGATATAACATTTGTGGTCTTTCTCTAAGATGATCTTTTCTTCTCTTTTATTTTTTTCTTTCTTTTTCACAAGTTCACTTGTCATCTTACCTATGTTACTAATCAGTTATCTATAAATGGTGTTAAGTATTGAAAAATATAAAATCTTTACATGTTTGTCGTAAAACCCATTTTTTTCTGGGAAAAATTGCTATTTTCCGTCTTTCTTCTCTAGTCCAACTTCTGTAGTCGGAAGCAGTGCATCCATCTTCTTAAATTCTTGGATCTACCTCTCTACCAGGGATGGAGCTACGACCACGACCAAGCCCGACAACAGTTGATTAGTGGATTCAACTTGTTTTTCTTCTGTTCCTAGTCTGCTTAGCGATTTCTCTTTGTGGTTCTTGTTCCTCATGTAAAAATTTGTTTCAAAATACTATCTATCGGGTTTGTTGAAAGATAGTCGGTCCTGTGAAGAAATAGGCAAAAGTTTGTGTGGGCTCGACCAATGTACAGAAAAGTGTGTGCTTCGTCGCTTAAAGCGCGAAACGACGCAACGCGACACAGTGTCGCTTCCAGCTCCTTGAGGCGACTCGATCTTCAGAAGCGCATGCTTCACCGGAAAAAGCGATGAAGCAAGGAAGCAGAGAAAGCGATGAAGCGATCACTTTTGTGAAAAAAGCACAGGGGGTTCTTTTTTTAAAAAAAAAAAACATTGGGTCTGAGACAAAACAGACCCTAAATCGACAAAAAACCTCAATCCCCTTCACGAACAGAGGCTCGAACAAAAACAGAGGCTCAAAACAAAAGCTAGGGTTCCATCTTCTTCAGTCGCTCGACCAGTCGACCTCGAAGGCTCGAACACTTCTCCCTTCTTCAGTTCTTCTCGCGACTCGACCCAGGTAATTTCTTCTCCTTTCTTCTTCAGTTCTTCTCGTTTTTTTCTTTTTTCTTTCTTCTCCTTTCTTCTTCAGTTCTTCACGTTATTTTTTCATTCTTCTTCTTCTTCTTCTTTCTTTCTCTCTCTGTTTCTCCAGTCCAGAACAGAGTAAGGAACCATTTTTTCTTTCTTTTTCCTTTTCGTTTGTGTATATTTCAGCATATATATTTAATTATTATATGTATTTCATTTATTATTATATTTCAGCATATAAAATTAAATTATTATTATATTTCAGCATATAAAATTAATTATATATATGTATTATTCTTAGTTTATGTGATTTTTTAAATGTATATTTCAGTTTATATAATTAATTATTATATATATTATATGTATTTTTATGTTTTTGCTTATTGATTAAATGTATATTTCAGTTTATATAAATGTCTCAAAGTTTGAAAGAGAAAGACCCGGCTTGGCGATATGGCTAGAGAGTTAATGAGAAGAATACAAATGTTGTATGCAAGTTTTGCAACAAGATTACAACGGGTGGAATTTATCGCTTTAAATACCATCTAATTGGTGGCGATAGAAACGTCACAAGTTGTCCGAAATGTCCACCGGAGGTGAGGGAAGAAATAAAGAATTTTGTTGAGAAGAAGAAGGAGCAAAAAAATCAAATGGTTCATCAACCAATCTTGATGATGATGATATTGAAGAATTGTCACTTCCAACAAAACGGGGAAGAGATGGGTCAAGCCATGGATCATCGACTAAAGGTCCTATAGATTGCTACTTCTCAAAGAAGCCGGAAGCAAAGGGCGGTGGAAAAGATGTACAAAAAATTTCTAAAGACATTTTGAGGGATCGTGCAGTTAGAGCTTTTGCACGATGGGTCTATGATGCTGGGCTCCCCTTCAATTGTGTCAACTATGACACTTTTGGAGACTTTATTGAGGTCGTTGGTCAATACGGACCTGGAATGAAGCCTCCCACTTACCATGAAATAAGAGGTCCTTATCTAAATAAGGAAGTGGAGGAGACTAGTAAAATTGTTGAGGAGCATAAAGTTGTGTGGAACAAGTACGGCTGCTCCATTATGATGGATAAGTGGACAGCAAGAACGGAAAAATGATTATTAATGTGTTGGTGAATTCTCCCCGGGGAAGTTTGTTTCTTGAGTCCATTGATGCTAGCGACTCATCCACTGACCACATCAAAATGTTCACCTTGTTTCAGAACACCATCGAAAAGATTGGTCCAAGCAAAGTTGTTCAAGTGGTCACTGATAATGCAAGTGAAAATGTGAAAGCGGGTGGCATGATTGAAGGAGCGTACAAGAATATCTATTGGACTCCATGTGCGGCTCATTGTATCAACTTATGTTCGGGGACATTTTCAAGGAAAAACCCTTCTCTACAATTTTTGGTCAGGGCGTTAGGGTACATTCTTATATTTCTCAGCGGCCCTTGTTATTGAATATGATGAGAAGATTCACCATGCAAAAAAATTTGGTGAAACCGGATAAGACAAGGTTCGCCACTGCTTTCTTGACTTTGCATAGTATCCACTTGCAAAAAGACAATTTAAGAAAGATGGTCACTTCAGAGGAATGGAGCAAGAGTAAATTTGCAAAGGAAAGTGCGGGGAAAGAGGTTGCACGCATTATTTCTTATTCTTTTTGGAATAATGTCCTTCATACTCTTAAAATTGGTTGCCCTTTGGTTAAAGTACTCCGTTTGGTGGATGGGGAGAAAAAACCACCAATGAACTACCTCTATGAAGCTATGAATAGGGCCAAGGAGGCTATTCAAGCATCATTCAGTGATGAGCAGAAATATGCAAAGGTCTTTCATATCATTGATGCAAGATGGAATGAGCAACTTCATAGACCTTTGCATGCAGCTGGACTTATTCTGAACCCATCACTCTTTTAAAGAAGTGTGGATAGGATTCCATCAACTTGTTATCAAGTTGACCCCAGATGAAGACTTGCAAGAAAAGATAGTAGATCAGCTTGCTACTTACAAGGCAGCTGAAGGACCTTTTAAGCTCCGACTTGCTATTAAACAAAGAACGACAAAGTCGCCAGGTGACCAAGTGTTTCTATATTTTATAGCTCTAACTTCAATGTATTTTTTATACTTATTAACTCTTGAACATTTTTTTGACTTCTATAGTTGAATGGTGGGACTAATATGGTGTAGAGACTCCGGAGTTACAGGCTTTCGCCATCAAAGTTCTAAGCTTAACTTGTAGCTCATTCGGATGTGAAAGGAACTGGAGTGTTTTTGAACACGTGAGAAATAAAAAGAATTATTTCGTGTTTTGAGATACAGTAAATTATATCTCAATTGTCCAAACTCCTACTAATTAGTTGACACATCTTTTTTGCAGATTCATACAAAGAAGAGGAATCGACTAACATTGAAGCGCCTCCATAATCTAGTGTTCATAAAATACAATAGAGCATTGGGGCGTCGCTACAACCACCGCAATATAATAGATCCAATTCTTTTGGATAATATTGATGAGGCTAATGAGTGGCTAACCGGAGTCCCCGAAAATTGTGAAGATGAAGAAGTATTTGAAGGCGACTCCGATTTCACTTGGGGTGATGTTGCGGTTGGTAGTGGAGTTGGGGAGAATCCTTATGATTTAAGGAGATATACTCCAAGTTCAAGCTCTATTAGGAAGGGAAAAAGTGTGGCTACTACAAGTCGATCCCTATCCCTAATTGATGAAGATGAAAGTGATCATGAAGAGGAGGGGGAAGAAGAAGATGACGAGCAATATGAAGATAATAGAGGAATTCAAGATTTTGACAATCTTGAAGAAGAAGAAGAAGAGTAGAAGAATAAGATGTTGATTATAGTAATTTAGTAGCTTTGATTTTGCTTGTCCTATGGTTTGTGGATGATTTGGTGGTACCTAGTACCTACTTTTAAGTATTTAAATTGAAGTTTTTGATTATTTATAATTTTACATTATGCTTTTTAAGAATTGCGCTTCACTTTAATAAAGCGTGCGCTTCGCTTTTGAAGCGAGGCGAGCCCTTGTCGCTTTTTTGCGCTTCGCGTTCTCAAAAACACTGGGCTCGACAATGGCACATTGATTGACTCAACTTGTCTAAACCCATCCAAATTTGACCCAAGCTGCCGATTTGACCCCCTGCTCAAAAGTCCCATGGTAACTAGTTACGCACATGCAAATAGCATGTAAGGAGAAGCCCCAAGCATTAACTTCTCTTACCAAAAATACTAATTGAGAATCTACATCTTGGCAATAGACAAATTAAAAGTCAGAAACACTGACTAGCCTGCTCTGTGTCGTGGGAATCCAGATAGGAGGAGCACAGTGGGCACATGCTAAGAGAAGCCACAAAAATGAACTTTTCTCGCTAGTATTGTATAATTAGAGATACATAAAACATCAAAAGAGATTCTAGAGAGAAAAAGGATCAACAGGCCAGATTTCTTTCATGAGGAAAAAACAGGGCTACTAAAAGCGTTGGTGTTATATGCTGAGTAACTTAGTTGATTCTTCTTCAACTAAATTAGAACTTCTTTAATCGTAGTAGAGTGTAGAAATTGATGCACAACAGGGCACTTGCCATAATAGGCCAGCTTAGGAATGCAATAATCCCTCCCTTCCCCCTCCCCTTACCCTGCAATTCACTTATCCTTCTTGGTTAGATACTGAATATGCCTAATAAGTTTCCTTGTTTGCAACAACTCTTAATACAAATTACCTTGCATTACTTTAGCTTTATACGTCATAATGCAAGATATAACGACACATAAATCCTTCCACACATTTGAGCTGATCAATTCTATAGCAGCAGAGACCATTTTGAACTATAATAGCAAATTCACCTATATATGTAACCATGGCTCGGACTTCTATATGTGTCCACTAAATTAGTATTTCAAACACATTAAATCAAATGAATTGTGGTAGAATCCCAAACTCGAACCCATAAAGTTCAAATTCTGAATCTGAATACACACACTAACTAACTAACTAATTAGCCCACATAAACAAACCGTTGTTGCAATAGTCTGTACCCAGTAAGTCAAATCTTAGATCCGCCTCAGAATTTATAACAAATAAATGTATGCATGCAAAATTGCAAATAGATATAGAGAAGGCATTAGGGATTACTCTGATGCTACTCTCAGTATTGTTTTTGGAATCAGCAGAATTCCAAGCCCTAGCTGCAGCCCCAACATTACTAGAATCAACGTTAGACTTGGGCGATGACGATCCAATTGGGCGAATTGGATGAAATTCGTAACTGGGAACAATATCTTCTTTCTTCGGATCGCCGCTAATGTGATGGTCCACTTGAGGATTAACAAGATCGATGAAGTCATTATTGTTGTTCTGTGAATTGGATAGATCCATGATCTGTTTATCCATGTACTGCGATGTATTCATCTGATGTGTTTATATCATGTAAAAATATAAAGTGTTCGCAAATTTGTGGACGATTAGTAGTTGATCGAATTTATACTTGTAGATATGGAATTGAAGTGAAAGCTTTGGTTTGCTTTGTTTACCTATTTGGGTTTCTTACGAAGTTGCCTCTGAGAAATGAATTGAAGATGACAAAGTCGCTGTCGCTTCTCGGTGGACGTTTTGAATCCGGTTCCTAATTGTGGGCTCTATATGGGCTTAATCTGAAACGTCGATTTACTTGGGCCTAATCTGAAGTGACATTGTATGGGAAACTACCACCTATGTCCATTTATAAGTAGCTCATTATAAAAATTGGCCAAATCATAAAATATTACTAATATTAGCCAATTAGCTATTTATAACAAAAAAAGATCAAGTTTTTACTTTTTTTTTGTGGGTGTTATTATAATAGATTGGGTACATTTTAAGGAGCTTGAATCTCGGTTTTGGAATAATTTGGTGAAGTTTTGAGGTGGTTTGAATTGAAAATTCGAAGTAAAAACTGAACATGAAAAAAATGATATGTGTATCATTAGTGTATCATAGTTGTATCAATTGTGTATCACATGTATATCCATGTATATCTATATGTGAAATACATGCGTGATACATGTTTGATACAGGTGTCGCAGAAGAATTTTTTGAACTCAATTTAGTTACAAATTTTGATACAAAATCCGTCCAAATCACCTACAATCTTCATCAAATTTTGTATATTGACTTATCTATATGTTTTCAATGAATTTCAACTATACCCATTGAAAAAGTTCATTTTTTGCTTAGATTTTTTTAATATTGTATCTTTTTTTTGTATTTCATCACCTTATTTGCTACTTAATCCATGAAATTCTTTTCTGACTTGCATCTAATGTTGCTAATCACGCTTAAAAATGTGGAAGGAGATTTTTGCATATGATTCTTTGAGAGAACGAACCTTATTTATTTGGTTTTTCAATTTTTATATGTGTTTGGCTAGTTTTGATAAGTCTATGATTAATGGCTAAAAGTTGGTAAGTTGAAACTTATTTGGGACATTTGTGTAAGTTTCTCATATTGTATAGCCATTCTCAAAATGATATATATATATATATATATATATATATATATATATATATATATAATACAAAATTTGTACACTTTTTTGGATATCCAATGTAAATAGTTTCTGGCACGGGCTAAAAGTGATAAAACCCCAAACTAGAATGAAACTGGGCTTGCCTTCGGGAAACTCGTTTCCTGAAATAACCAAAATATTTTTGGAAATTTTACCTCTTATAAAAAAGGTTTACACCCTATTTATTATAAATCAAAACTCTTTTAAAATATTATTTTCTATAACTATCTTTTATTTTTTATAGCAAAATAGGTATTTATGGTATACACTACCATTAAGGCATTAAATATGCTATATACCATTTTTCTCTCTCATTCTTTCAGTTATTCTCTCTCAAAATCATAACAAAATATTTATTCTTTCTCTCTCTCACAACAAGATTGTATTCGCGATTTTTGAAGAACGATTCTCTCTCTCACTTTCAACGTTTTTGCTCCGAAAATTCATTGTATGTGTTAAAGTTTTTGGGTTTTTGGCCGGTTCAAGCTTCTTCTTTTTCTTTTTACTTTAAAAAAAAATCTTCATCATTGTTAGGTTTTCAGCAGAAAACTTCAAATTTTCTCTTCAATGGTTGATTCAACAACTTTGAAACAAGAGGGCCACTGCAGCTTTCTTCTATGCCGGATATTGCAATGGATTACTCTACACGGATACTACAATATTTTTTACGCCTGTGAAGATTCGAGGGCTGGGGTTTTTGTTCGTCTCCATTTTTAGCTTTAGTACAATGTGTACAATATTTTGCTTGGCCGAAAAATGTCATTTCCGGCAAACTTTCTTCTCCTTTTGCTATTTAGTCACATACAATGATATAAATATATTATATTTTTGCATAAATATTTTTTTTTTGCTTGTTTATGTATTTTGAAGGTTTGTATTTTTTCAATACAGTTGAATACATCTGTATCCATGCATGAATACAGATATAAATATTGAAATACACTGAATATTAAAATAGAACAGAATATAAACAGTCAATACATTTAATTTTAAAATACAATAAAATACACTGAATACAAAAAGAAATACAGTTAATACAATCAATGAAATATACTAAATACAACAGTAATAACATGTATTAGGAATAACTAAAATATTGTTAATACAAATACATATAAATACATTGAATATAAAAATAGTAAATACAGTAAATACAAACATTGAATCTAATAAGTGCAACAGTAAAAAAAATGAAACACACTAAATACAAAAGTTATATACAACTAAAAAAAATATTCTAATTAATTGGGTTGATAATGAGGCATGTTAAAATTGATTTTGTTGAATTATATTAGGAGTGCATCAGTTAATTGATATTATTTCTGTTATTAGATAGCTGGACATACCTATTTTTAAGGTGATTAACTTTATTGTATTCATGAATACATGGAGCGAATACATGTGCGTACATCTGGACTGCCCTAATTTTAGGCGCTTTTTGTTGTTGTATTCATGAATACAACAGCGCGAATATATATATGAATACATGCGCGTACAGCTGGGCTGCCCTGATTTTAGGCGCTTTTTGCTGCTGCATTCATGAATACATGGCGCGAATACATGTGAATACATGCGCATATAGCTGGACTGCCCTGGTTTTTAGGCGTTTTTTGATGTTGTATTCGTGAATACATCAACGTGAATACAGCGAATACGCTATCGTAACAACTGAATAATAGCTATAGGAAGTAATTATGTATATGGTAGGTATAGAAAGTTAATAGTCACTAAACAATAGTGGTTTCTGAAAAATTTCTCAATATTTTTTGGTTAGAAAATTATGTTTTTATTTGGGCAAGTTGTATATTTGACCAGTCAATCAAAATTATTACATTTGCTAGCCAAATAATCAAACAAATACGAATATTCTTTTTGGAGTGGCTATATAGTGTAATTTTTATTTTAATTTTAGATTAAATATTGTTTAATTTGACTTTCCTGACTTTCAAAGCACATGGGTGTTTATGACATGTTTAATCTTTAATAAAATATAATATACGAAAGCTCCGGGTTACTTGCTTTTAAAATCAAAATAGTTAAAGTTGATTGAAGATGGTAAATGTGAGACTTATGTGGAGTGTGGTTCTTTTGAAAAATGATTTTATTAGGAACCGAACAAGATTTTAACCTTGACTTAAAATTATGTGATTTTTATATTGAATATTAAAATTATGTGATTTTTATATTGAATATTAAAATTATGTGATTTTTATATTGAATATTAAAATTATGTGATTTTTATATTGAATATTAAAATTATGTGATTTTTATATTGAATATTAAAATTATGTGATTTTTATATTGAATATTAAAATTATGTGACTTAAAATTGATGCGCATTTCTTGGTAATTAATAAGTTACGAACACATTATGTACAAATTAAATGCGGTAAGTAAGTACACTGAGTACTAAAATTAAGAGGAATGGTCGATAGTAAGTGGTTTTTGATCTTGTAATTTATATTCTACTTAATCATTATTTCAGTATATTATAGTTGATGATTATGCGAAGACAGTTGGATTTTTTACCTTTTCTTTGGAGGTCTTTCAATTTTCCCCAAAGAAAAAAATAGTTATTTAGCAATAGGCCGTATTTCTTACCAGCGACCTGTTGACCTTTTATGGTAGAGGCTAAATTGGAAACACCCACATATTCCCATGTTCCTTGGCAACTAAAACTTAAGTATTTGGTAGTTATACTCATAGGCGAAGCTACATTAGGGTAAGGGTGGTCACCACCCTTCGTCGGAAAATAATACTAGGTATATAGGTAAAATATTAGGTTTTAGAGGTATATAACATATATTGAATATTCTTTGTCATGAATTTATTTTACTTTTTTTAAGTTTGAATACCTTAAAAAAAATCTAGCTTCGCTACTGACTTATACTTATACTCGTGAAAAAGATAAAACTTATAAGCAATGAGGCACACGCCTTTCTGCCTAGCTTGTACTCAAGTGTAACTTAAGTGAGGCGAAGCACACACTTGTCTCATTATGGTGGATGGTGAGGGTTTCCAAAAACAGTGTGAATTCAGGAGTTATTAACTACATCGAGAGTATTACTTGCCTGAAGCCCTAAAGATGGTAAGAGTTTCCATAGTCAGTGTGGAACTCACTTTTATATGAATGAAATGAAGGAGAAATTGATCGTCATTCTGCCTCTATCATTCTGTTTGCTAATAGGAATCAAGTTAAATTACAACTTTGATAGACTATTTCAATCAATTTTAATGCAACCTTGACAACTAGGGACTTGATAGATTTTCTGTTTTATATTTCTTCTCAAGGATCATGAGATTTCTAACTAAAACTTTTAAATCTCATCCTTCATTGCCAATATAAACTTGTAGCAGCTTAAATTTCAGCTAGAAGAATAAAAATATGTAATGACCCGAGCGGTCGTTTTGAGCTCTAGCGCATCGTTCAGCAGTTTGAGGCCATGAGCAGCTTCACTTCAGGTATTATGACTTGTGCGCACGGTCGGAATTGAATTCCGGAAAGTTCGGAGTTGATTTGGAAAGAGAATTCTCATTTCGGAAGCTTTAAGTTGAAAGAATTGACCAGGGTTGGATTTTTGAGTAAACAACCTCGGAATCGGGATTCGAAGGTTCCAGCAGGTTCGTACGATGATTTCGGACTTGGGCATATGTCCGGAATGGGTTTTGGAAGACCCGGGAACGTTTCGGCGGCTATTGTGGAAGGTAGTATTTTTGGAAGAATCTCATAAGTTTGGATTGAAGTGCATTTCAGGATTATCAATGTCCGTTTGAGATTTCGAGTATGGGAATAGCTCTGTATGGTGATTCTGGTATTGGGAGCGCATCGAAAGTGAATTCGGAGGTCCGTAGGTCATTTTGAAGCCATTTGGCTAAAGATAGTAATTTGAAGATTTTTGAGAAGTTTGACGGGAAGTGGAATTTTTGATATCCAGGTCAGAATCCAATTCCGTAAGTTGGAGTAGGTCCGTAATGTCAAATATGACTTGTGTGCAAAATCTGAGGTCAATCGGACGTGATTTGATAGGTTTCGTCATCGATGTAGAAGTTTAAAATTCTAAAGTTCCTTAAGCTTGGATTGTGGGTCGATTAATGACTTTAGTGTTGTTTGATATGATTTGAGGCCTCGAGCAAGTACGTAATGTGTTTTGGGACTGGTTGGTATGATTGGTTGGGGTTCCGGGGGCCTCGGGTGGATTCCGGATGGTTAACGGATCAATTTTGGAAATTGGAAGAGGAAGTGCAGCAGCTGTCTTCTGGTGTAACTGCACCTGCGGGGCTTGGGCCGCAGGTGCGGAGCCGTAGAAGCGGCCAGGAGAGCCGCATATGCGATTTTGTAAGGACCACAGATGCGGTCATCTCGCCGCAAAAGCGGGACCGCATCTGCGGGAGTCGAGGCACAGAAACGGAAATGGGAGCCCGGAGAGAAACCACATGAGCGGTAGAGGGGCCGCACCTGCGGAACCGCAGAAGTGGTCGTGTGACCGCAGGTGCGGAATTGCTGGAAACAGTAAGGTTCTTCAAAAATCGGGGGTCTTGGCCATTTTACTCTTGTTTGGACGATTTTTGGAGGGTTTCAAGAGAGAGATTTCATCATCAAACACGAGGTAAGTTAATTTCACCCCATGTGGGTTAAATACCTGGTTTTGTTAGGGATTTGAGCATGAAAATTGGTAGAAATTTGGGGTTGAGGGAAAACATAGAAAATTGATATTCTTGGATTTTGATCACGATTTTGGGTATGAAATTAGGAGAAAATTATATATTTGAGTTCATGAGTTCATGGGTAAACTTTATCTTCGAGAAATTTCGAAATCCGGGCATGTGGGCCCGAGAGCAATTTTGTTAATTTTTCGATTGGGGTTAGGAATTGTTATAAATTAGATTATAATGAGTAATTGAACATATATTAATGAATTTGCATAATTATTGGCTTGTTTTGGAGCATTTAGCATCGAATCGAGTCTTTGGAAGGGCGTGGAATGCCGATTATGGATCTTCGAAGCGAGGTGAGTCTCCTTTTCTAACCTTGTAAGAGGGAATTGTCCCCATAGGTTATATAATTGATTATGTGCTCCTATTTGTGGGGGCTACGTACGCACGAGGTGACGAGAGTCTGTGCGTAGCTACTATTATGTGTAAGTCCGGGTAGTCTAGGACCCAAAAGCATGTTATACTTGGAATATCTGTAATCTTGTTGGCAGTTGAATTGCTTAAATCTTATCGAATTGGTAAATGAATTTCTAAAAGGATTAAACTTCATTTTCTTAAATCGCTAAAAGAGAATTGGCTTTTATTTGGATAAACGTTCCCCGATAAATTCTTAATTTGCTGTTTGAGCATGTATTTCTATGTGTACCTGCGTCGCTTGTATGATTCGTGAGCAGGGTGTTTGTTTATTTATGTTGACCGCGTCGCATGTATAATTCGCGAGCGGGGTAATAGATGCATCTATGATTCGTGTCGTTCGACCCTCGGCAATGCACATTTTACATTTATGTTGGATTGGGTCGTACGACCTCGACATGATATGCGCATGATTGTATTATTTGTCTGAGATTTATAAACGTTGATAATTGCCTTTCCTGGCCGGAGATAAATTGATAAAAGATGATGAAAAGTAAATCTTTGGAATCCATTATTATTTGAGAAGTTGTTTACCTATTATCCGGCTTTATGAGTTTATAATTGCTTTATAAAAATTCATGATCTCCTCCCTTTTTTTTACAACTATTATTATTGGACCACTAGTAAGTGTCGAAGTCGACTACTCGTCTGTTCTTCTTCGAGATTAGACGGGATACTCATTGGGTACACGTTGTTTTCGTACTCATACTACATTTGCCGTACATTTTTGTTGCACAGGCACATGCATCTCTAGTGGCCTAGTTGGCGTAGCAGCATGGTTGATACTGAGACTTAAGTGAGTTTCACTTCTCGAGACGACCCGCAGCCAGCAGAGTCTCTTTCAGATTACTGTATTTACTTTCTGTCCAATATTGTATTCCGGCCGGTTGTTGTATTACATTATTTCCTAGAAATTACTCATGTACTTGTGACACCGGGTTCTGGGATGATTATGGGGTATCTTGTATTAACTTCTTAACATTCATATTTGATTTGAAATTATTATCTTTTACTAGTGAAATTGAAGAAAAATCATAGTTTTCAAAATTATTAAAACGAGAATTAAATTAAATATTTTGGTTGGCTTGCCTGACAGCGGTGTCCAGCGCCCTCATGACCCTTAGTGGATTTTGGGTCGTGACAATATGGTATCGGAGCACTAGGTTCCCTTAGGTCTCACGAGTCATGAGCGAGTCTAGTATAGTCTTGCGGATCGGTACGGAGACGTCTGTACTTATCTTCGAGAGGCTACAAGATTGTTAGGAGCACTTCCCTTCTTGATTCCTCATCGTGCCATTTGATTTCTTGAGGCTTATGCCCATGTTTCCTTCCTACCCAATCTTATGCGACACAAAGCGCTTGTTATAAATCGAGAATTGAAAAAAAAATCGTATTGGTACTACAGATGTAGTTCAGGATGTTTCTCCCGGTATAGTTGAGTGGGCTATTGTCGTCGCCTTGCGGAAGGATATCTTGTCATTTCAGCTCAGTATCTGCACTTCTAAGAGCTTTGAGTCCATGCACAGGTCGCTTTGATGTTCATGAATGATTATCGCACAGTAGTGACGTGATGGTAGGATGCATGACCATGTGTCGGGGCAGTGAATGACTTGAAATGAGGTTTACACAGTGCATGGTTCTGAGATTCAGTACCTTATTTTTATTTTCGGTGGAGGAAAAGCAATTGGCCTATGAATGTACAGGTTTGGGTAGAGGAAGTAACGAGACTTGGTATTTTCGAGCGTGGAGGAATTTTCATCTGCGATGTAGTGTCTTCATCCTCGATTGTATGTGTTAAGTTCGTCGGTGTTATGGTCTTTTGCAATTCGCCTTTAGGGTAAGATATTGTGAAATAATATTGGAGAAACGATTGTTAGATATCGCGGGGTGCTGTGGTTCAGGAAGGAATCGGTGTTTTTAATGTTGGCGGCCCGAGAAAGATGATCTTCGGAAAGGTTTAAAGTTAGTAACGATTTGTGGGTTTAGTTATTTAAGGCAACAACTAAGCAACAAAGGACGAGGAAGGACATGTGGGGAGTGTCAGGCGGTGGTTAAATTTTCTAGAAGGCCAGGTATAAGAAGCAAAGGTCGAGTAGTCGATTAAATGGGTGAGTTCCGCCAAAGTGGGAGAGTGGTGGAGTTGAATATGGGCTTTGTGGTAGGATGACTATGCTCATTAAGGAGAGTTTGGAATGATTTGGGAATTTTAGTGATTGGTGATTGGGGTCTACGGATTTAATTTGAAGTATGGGCTATTATGCGGCAGGAGATTTGATATAACGGAAAGGAGCTGCTTGAAATGAAGAAGGATACAACATAACTTTGAATTAGAAGGATGTTGCTGCACATTTAATTGATGTCCACGAGGGGTGAATGGACTTGTGTAGCTATAGAGTGAGCTCGGACTTAGGATGGGTTATTGATGTCGTAGTGATTGTACCCCGTGCAGCAGCGTTGGAAAATGTCGACACGTAAATTCCATAAGTGGGTTATCTCTAGTGAGCAGATCGGTGGTCGCACGGTTGGCGAAGCTTCTGCGAAGAATTCTATTGGTTATACAACAAAGAGATCGGTAGTGCGAATGTGGTTGGTGATTCAGAGTATAAAGAGGGGTTTTACAGAAAGATTCCGAGAATTTTGGCGGTTGATTGCGCATGGTTATGTCAATAAGAGATAAAGAATCCTAGCGAATTCCCGAGTCGTGTAATTGTGGCTTCAAGCTAAGTGGGAGAGTCCCACCGCCTACAGTTGGATTGAATGATCATCTATTTGTGAGATTTCCGGTCGTTAGCGTATTTATGGGTTATCTCAGCTAAGGGAAAAGAACATAAGAGGTAATTTGAGCAAAGGAATTGTTAAAGGTGTGCTATAGTTGGCCTTATCGACTCATGTTCAGACTTGGGGAAGGATTCGGGATTTATGCCTTGTATAGATGTGGGTTTCAAGGAAAGTGATTCGGCCGGGTGCTTCGTCGAGAGGGTATTCATGTGCTAGAATATTCATGGAGTTGATTATACTCAGGGCCAAGTCAGAGCGGGTGGCTCTCAACAACGGTCCTAGTAGATTCAAAGGTTAAAGTGTGGTGCCTAATGATTTCGAGCCTATAAGTACGATTAAGAATCAAGCTTTGTAGTAGCTTATGAGAAGAAGCCCAGAATGTTATATGATGTTTTGACTTGCAGTGCTGCATTTGGGAGGAAAATGAGAAAGGACTTCGGATTCGTAGAGAGATTATCAGAATGGGCGTACCAATTGAGGATGCGAATGTGCGCACAAGGGAGGTATGAAATAGTTCATAGAATTTGAGACAACATGGTCTCGTGATTCAAGGTCACTTGGGATGAGTGCGGATGGAGTGAGCTATGTGTTGAATGATGTTATTATTATTGTAAGCACGTGATTTTTGCCCTATATGAGAATTACTCCCAAAAAATTCAAAAATAAAGTAATTTTTCTTGGTGTGCAATTTTGTGATATTTTGAATAATTATTTGTATTTGTCTGTGCATGTTTATTTGTTAAATTAATAAAAATACAAAAATATGTCGCATTTTGCATGTAGGATTTAATTCTACAATTGTTAGTAATTAAATTTGTTTTACAAAAAATAAAAAATTACAAAAATGGGCATCGTTTGCATTTTTAGCATTTAATGTCCAAATATACAAGTTTATGCTTAATTATTACTTAATTGTGCGTTAATTGTTATTTGGAGTTAATTTGCGCTTTTATAACTTAATTTAGTTCTTAATAATAAGTTAAGTATTTTTATAATTTAGTTTTAGAGAAATAAAAGAAGAAAAGAGAGCGAAAATATAAAGAAAGTCGGAATTGGGCCTCTTCTTCGATTTCAAGCCACAGGCCCAAAAAATGGCCCAATCTTCCCTACGACCCAGTCCATTTTGAACTGGGTCGACCCAGTCCATAACCCAACACCCTATTATCTTACAAACAACACAAAACAAAAAGAAAAAATGAAGAAAACCATAAAAAAAGGCTAACCCATCCGCCACCCCCACTTTTGCTTCTTCTTCTCCAAGTTTCTCCAAAGCTTATCCACGGCTTCCCCCTTAAGCTTCAGCAGCTTCGTCTCCTTCGACACAAGCGCACACACCACCAAGAAGCCCATCTTCTCCATGTCAAGCTCAAAAGGCTCGTCCATGGCTGCGTCTTCGTCGTCGACCCATCGCCATGGCCATAACGCCATGTTTGTTGCTTCTTCTTGCTGCCTCTACGTCGTCCATGGCTTCCCGAGCTGTTGCTCCATTTTTTCCATAGCTGCTGAACGCAACAGCAGTAGACGACCATCTGCTTCCTCCGTCGTAGTTGTCGTTGCTGCTGCTCGAACTTGCTTCAATTGTGCACGGCTGATGTCCCTTCTCCTCCGAGTTGCTGCTTCTCCGCCATGTATGAGCACGTACAGGTGCGTCGACCAGCTCTACTGTGAAACGATGCTTCTTCTCCCCGTCGTCCTCCTCGACGGACTGCTGCTGCCATGGTTGTCGTTGCTGCTGCTACCACTGCTGGGTCGTCGCTGCTGGGTCGTCGCCGCTGCTGCCTCGTCACGGCAGTTGCTTCAGCTGCCCCTGACGTTTCCGCGCTACCGCCTCACCTTCGTCCTCTTCATTTCGGCCTCGCGTACACGGATGAGTTTTGGTCGATGTCGTCGTCGTTGGTTGGTCGTTGTTCGTCGTTTCAATCCGGTTGGTAGATTTTGAATTTTATTTTTTGTCCGTAACTTGTTTTGATATTCTCGAATCTAAAAACGACAAATGTTTGTTTTGTTCATGTCTATGGTTAGATATTTGATTTTTTGTTTTGTTCATGTTCATATGTTTTGTTAAGTTAATTTTCAGATTTCAAATGGAAATTTAATTAGTGAATTTTTATGTTTATTTCATGTTTGTTTTGTTGTTTAGGTAAAAGTTGTTAGTCTAATGTTGGTGAGATACAAATTGAAGTTTAATTAATTGTTTCTTCAATTTGTTTCATGTGTTTATGTATTTTTAGAAATTGTTAATATTGTTAAGTTCAAGTTTAAGTTCATAATTGTTTCTTCGTCGATCTTGTTATTTGTCTAAAAGGATTTAGTTGTGTTATGGAAATATGTTGGTTTAATCGTTTAAATCCATCATGTTTGTTGTTTAAAATAGATTTAATTCATGTTCATACTTTGTTTGATTGTTCTTGAATCCGAAATTTGTATAGCTTGATTTCTTGTTTACCATTTGTGATTATTTCTTGAATTTGTCTCATAAAGTTTAATATAGGAATTGTTGGTTGTAATGTTGTTAGAGTTAATTTTAAGTTCAATATTATTGAATTTAGAAATCTAAATATACTTGTTTGATTGTTGTTGTTGTTGAATCCGAAAATAGGCTTGTTGTTGCTAAAAATATTGTTCAATCAAATTTTAGTTGTTCTTTATTTTTCAATTTGTGTTCATGTGATATTGTTGTTATGATGTTCATCCGTGTTCATGTTTGTTGTTTGAACATTGTAGAAATTGGTCATATTGGCTATATTTTGGTTGAGTGTGATTAATTGATTTGTTATAGCTGATGGGGTAGTTTGGTAATTTGCAGTACGTTCAGGGGTAGTTTGGTAATTTCAGTAAGGTCGGAGGGGTAGTTTAGAAATTGTACATTTTGTAATTTTTTATGTGAAGCATGGGGGACAAAATGAAATGGGGTGGGTTGTGATATAATTGTTTAATATAAAGGGGGGACAAGAAAAAATTTAGTGGGGAGAATCTTGTATTTGTTTATGTTAGGCATGGGGGACAAAATATAATGGGGTGGTGTGATATATTTATTTAATGTAATGGGGATGAGTGGGAAGATAATGAGTTTGGTAGAGAAAAAGTATTGATTTTAATTGATTGAAAGATTTATGGGATGAGTTATATATAGGAAGTCTTGAAACAAGATTAGAGATAGAAGAGAACACAGACAGATAGAGAAAAAAACACAGATAGAGGAACGAATCTGAAGATACGAGAGAGAACAGAAAAAAAAACGAGAATAGGAAAGAGAGAAAAAAACACAGACAGATAGACAGAAAGAATAAGAACGAGAGAGAGAAAAACGAATCTGAAAACAAGAGAGAGAAAAGGGCTGAACATTTAAGAGAGAGAAAATTCCGAAAAATATTTAAACTTTCAACATAAAAAAAAACTAAAAAAATATTCTGCTTTCTTTCATTGTTTGAAATCAGAATTAATTGTTGTTTCATCAAAGCTTGAAGCTTTTGTTTTTGGGATTACTGCTCTACTGGTTTGCAAATTCTTTTCCTGGGTTGTTACTGTTGCTGGGTTGTTGCTGCTGTGCTATACTGTTATTACTGCTGCTGATTCTCATCTTCATTTTTTTTGCTTCCAATATCAGGTACACAACTGACACGCTGGTTATTGTAATCCGAAATATGAAGCATGAATACATATGAAGAATGAAAATTTGAAGTTTTAATTTCGTTTTTCTTTGTTCCTTTTGTTGATTGTATTTAAGCTATTTCATGTATTACTAAATAATAATTGGAATAAGAAAAAAAATAATAACATAAGTTAGTCTTTAATGAATCAATTTGGCAAAACAGGTTAACTCACTAGTTAGGAAGGTTTCAGGATTATCAACAGTAGGTTAATCATGAATAAGTAGCTAAATTTAGCTAAGGCATGAATTTAAATTAAATTTCGTAAATTAGGCATTAAGACATGATTTGAGTTCAAGCAAGATTAGAAGAACGTTTAAGTCTAATAAACTTTCTAATAAGCTTTAGTAATTATAGCTAAATCTAGTGTCAAATGGTTGTGAATAATTAATATCAATAGTTTTTTTTTATATAACAATGTTGAGTTGTATTTGATTCTTTTGGATATTAGTTGTTGAACTTTTATTTTATTTATAATTTCGAAATTAAGAATAAAATTCCTTTTTCATAAATATTTGTATTAATCAAGCAATTAGCATGTCATGTTTTCTCAATAATAATAAATAAATAAAAAGCGTAATTAATTAGGATTTTCTTTATTCATTTTAGAGACTAATTTTAAATAGTAAAATGTAGTCGTTTTAAGATTTGTCCATTTAAAATAAATGAGATGAGCCTCGCTTAATAAAATGTATAGATTTCGGGGCCCTCAATAAATGTACATTTAATTGCTTAGAATTAGGGAGGAGCCGTTTTAGCAAATTTCACGGCCCTACCCAAAATAATGATACGCTAGTCGCTCTAGGCGCGTATTTAATAATGTTATTTTCTTAAATACGGGTGTGCATTTATGTAACCCAAATCTAAATCTCAACGGAGTCAAAATGTGTCGATAACCACGGGTGAATTGATTGCGACGTGATTTGAAATATGTTTTCACAATGTTGCAATTCTTCGTAAAATAATAACAATAAATAAAAAATAATAATAATAAAAGCGGCTAAGGGATAAAATTTGCACATAAGTTTATAATACGTATTATATCAGATAATCAAACCGAATATAACAGTTGAGCGACCGTGCTAGAACCACGGAACTCGGGAATGCCTAACACCTTCTCCCGGGTTAACAGAATTCCTTATCCGGATTTCTGGTTCGCGGACTGTAATACAAAGTCATTCTTTTCCTCGATTCGGGATTAAAATTGGTGACTTGGGACACCCTAAACCTCCCAAGTGGCGACTCTGAAACAAACAAACAAATCCCGTTTCGACTGTCCTTTAATTGGAGAAAACTCCCTACGCCCCTCGCGGGCGCGGAAAAAGGAGGTGTGACAGCTCTGGCGACTCTGCTGGGGACTAGACCCAGAACCACTGGTTCAGGGTTCAAGAATTCGAGCTTAAAATAACTGCTATAGTTGGCTTTATTTATTATCTGATTTTTACATGATATATGTTTAATGTGCTAAATGATGCTTTTACCGCTTTAATATTATTTGAATTGTGTATATAAAACTGCTATGAAACCCTTCTTCTTTCTGAGTCTTCTGAATTTATGGTGTACACGTGCGCGTGACCCACCTTTCTGTTAGAAGTCATACCAAATAAAACGAAGTTGGGACAAGTAACTAGGCCGGGTAGACTTTCGTGCTCCTGGTACGTTGCCCCCACTTCGGCTCAAGCTGTCCACTTGGGTAAGCCAGGGCTAGAACAATATGCCTCAGGTTTTTCACTTAGAATAACTCAGCTTCATGCCGGATCCCTAGTAGGAATGTTTGTTTGCATCACGTGCATTTGACTTTGGAGGCTCAACACAGGGGTTGGGTCTGTCTAGGACAGGTGTACCAAAAAATGAAAATGACCATCCTGATGCATCTTACTTACTGCTACTTGCACATTTATTTGATCTGGATTTGTGTGTTGACTGACTTTTGAATATCAGGAATAATATTTTGAAAGTGAAAAAAAAAAAAGAAATAGCGGTTAGGGAATTGATTGTTTATTTTTGAAAAAAACCCAATGCCCAAATACTGTCAAAACTTTGCCGAAATTTTGAGAAAATGAAAAAAAAAAATTCTTATTAGTTTGTTTTATTAAAAGCAAAAGAGAAAAAAAAAAGTCAGTTGTTCTGTCTTATTTTTTTAAAAATAAAAATAAAAAAAATATATAAAAAGGAAAATAGTTTGTCTTCCCCTGAAAATGACAATGAAAAAGAGTCTTACTTTTAAAATAGTTTTTTTATTCGTTTCTGAAAAATTCAAAATGAAAATGAAAAGAGCCGTGCTTTGAAAGTGGTTTTGTTATTTGTTGCTGAAAAAGAAAAAAAATAAAAAAAAATCCTGTTTTAAAATAGTTCGGTTGATTGGCCCGAACTACGCGAGTTTGATTCTCACCGGATGTGAGATACGTAGGCAACCCTCATCGGGTCCAACCCCACCTTTTTGCTAAAATAGCCAAAAACCAATAAATAAATAAAAACGTGTCAAAATTTTAATTTTGTCATAAATAAGTCGGGTGGTGTCTAACCTCCCCTTTTGCTAAAAATAGCCGAAAAAAATATGTCAAATTTTAATTTAGTCATAAAGAAGTCGGGTGACGCTGTTTTATCAAGACATAGCCGAATGTTCCCGAAAGGGACGCCGGAAGGCTGACTTTGCATAAACAGCCACCTTTGGGTCATTTTTTAAGATTTGGTCCAGTTGACCCACACAGCCTTAAAAATCTTCGTCCCCGAGACGTTGAAAGGCCGTGTTTGCAATATTGAGTTTTCTATTTTGAAAAAAAAAACGATAAAAAAGAGTCATAAATAAGTCGGGTGATGCTGTTTTGTCAAAAATAGTCGAATGTTCCCGAATGGGACGCCAGAAGGCTGACTTTGCATAAACAGCCACCTTTTGGGTCATGTTTAGGATTTTGCTCCAGTTGACCCACACAGCCGTAAAAATCTTCGTCCCCGAGGCGCTGAAGGGCTGTGTTTGCAACACCCGATTTTTATTGTAATTTGAAAAACAAAAACAAAGAGTCAACGGTCAGGTGAATACCGTTTTAGTCAAAAATAAGCCGAGCCAGCTTTGACCGCGTCTTAAACCGTTCTTGCCGAAATAGCCTTAGAGTATCTTTCAGTTGTCGAAAGGCTATTTTCGTAAAAGAACGGACAAGTTTGTAAAGTGTCAAAATAATCCTCCCCGGCCTCAAAATTCATGTGAGATTTGGAAGGGGCCACATTTGCAAAAATAGCCGTTTGGTTGCATTTGTCAAAACGGGGAAAGGAAGCTGGCCTTTTTGTTTCGAGGTTATAAATCTTTAATTAGAATATGTGGGTTGTTTGATTTTCGAGTTTGTAGGTCATCTTCAAACCTTTGAAACCCAGTTTATTTTAATATGAAAATCTAAAAAATGATTAGTATTGTTTATCTTTTATTGGTCCGAACTACGCAAGGTCTGATTCATACGGGGTCATAATACGTAGGCAATCTCCATAAGATTCGACCACAACAAAAAATGAGAAAAAAATTGAAAAAAAAATCGAAAAAAAGGAAAAAGATGTTGCTAGTAATAAGAACCGACTGAGTCCATTCTAACATGTTTTGTTTTGAATTGTGAAGAAAGTTGAGTTGGTCGGTTTGTTCAGAGGGTTCAACAAGAGTCTACTGTGCCGGAAAAAAATAGAATACTGAAACAGCAAATGACCGGAGTGTGTCAAGTATGGGCCAGTGGGCAAGGACAGCCTCGTCATGAGTCACAATTTGCGACATAACAAGAGCAGTACCACTCTCCTAAGTACCACCCGTACTCGTTTGATCTTCCTGCAAAGATTGAAGAGCCTGCCCGAAAGATGGTACAAGAAGAAATGACCCAAAGAGTGAAAAACTTAGAACAATGGTTGAAAAATAGGCAAGGGTTGTCTGGTCAAAAGAGTGTTGCCTTCAAAGATCTATGTATGTTCCCCGAATGTCCACTTGCCGCCTGGTTTCAAGACTCCCAAATTTGACAAGTACGATGGACATGGAGATCCCATTGCCCACCTGAAAAGGTATTGCAATCAACTGAGAGGTGCGGGAAGAAATGAAGAATTGTTGATGGCTTATTTTGTGGAAAGCCTTACGGGAGTAGCTTCCGAATGGTTTATGGATCAAGACACGTCTCGCTGGTATGTCTGGGACGACATGGCACAAGCATTTGTCAAACAGTTCCAATACAGCATCGACATTTCCCCAGACCGCATTTCCCTTTCAAACCTGAAAAAGAAACCAAGTGAAAGTTTCAGGGAATATGCCATTAAATGGAGAGAACAAGCAGCTCGAGTTAAGCCACCCATGGATGACCACGAACTAATAACTGTCTTCCTTCAAGCGCAAGAGCCAGATTACTTTCAGAACATGATGTCCGCAGTTGGCAAATCCTTCTCGGAAGCAATCAAAATGGGAGAAATAATAGAGAATGGTCTTAAGACAGGAAAAATTATAAGTCAAGCAGTTTTTAAAGCTGCAACTCACGCTGTCCGGGTTGAGTCTGATAATTTTTGCGACACAAATGAGAAGATTGAAGAAATCATGATGACATCAGGGTCAAGAAGAGGTCCTATGAGAACATCTCGAAGGTATGAGCAGCCTCCTCGAGTTTTCTATGAATCCCCTGAGCAATATTATCCCCCTCAGAACCCACAGTATTCTATTGTTCCACCTCAGTATGTTGCCCGGCCACCAAAACACCCCAGAAGGCGAGCACGAGCGTCACAAAATCTTCAGAAGCCTCCACATAACTTTCAGGTGCCCTATAATCCACATCCAAGCCAGAAGTATAAAGGGGAATGAAGGTTGAAAGATAATTTTACACCAATAGGAGAGTCCTATGAAAGCTTATTTGAGAGGTTAAAGCATCACGACATGATTGCATCTATTCCTCCAAATCATGTAGACCCACGTGCAAGAAGCTTTGACCCTTCTAAAAGGTGTGAATACCATTCCAATGCCCAGGGGCACAATGTTGAAAGTTGTCGGGATTTGAAAAGAGAAATAGAAAGGATGATCCAGGAAAATCTGATTGTGATCCAAGGTAATGACACCCAGAATATCGCGCAGAATCCTTTACCTGCACATCATGATGCACACTTTATGGGGAGGATGCCTGGTGACATGGGATTTTAGAGTCATCCCGGGAAGTCGCTAACTGATGATAATGATATTGAAGTTGGTAACGGTTTTGGCAATGATGATGCAGAACTTAACGGTTAAGACACCGTGTTGGGCAATTGGAAAGGTGCTCCATCTCCTGGTCAGCCAGAGAGGAGTTTTGGTGGTTTATTTTGTTGTCATTTCTGTCGTCCGGATTATTTCAGGGTTGTAATCCGGATATTGTCTTGTGGTCAAACCCCCTTATCCTTTTATTTGTCTAGTACATAATGTGGTGTTATCTGGTTTAGTTTTAGGGTTGTAACTGTTTATTTTGTCGTTTAAACGGTTCTACCTTTTGTCTAAAAGCAAATTCCGGTCTTTTTCATCTTTTTTTTTAGTTTTCTTTACCCTTTTGTTTTGCTTTTGTTCAATGCCGATTCTAGGGACACGACATGCACACCCAGTTTGGGCCTAATCTTAAAAGTTAATCATAAAACCCTCGGAAGGTAATCGAAGCATTTAAAGGAAATAAGAACGGTTTGAGATTACTTGAAGCCCGAGTCATGTGGAACTGGGGCAAGTAAAACATAAAGAAAACCGTTAAATGCAAGATTCGCCAAATTGGCATGAGGGTCGTTCATGAGAATGAGAGTGTCGCCCAGCAGTGCTTTAGAAATGACAATTGAAAAAGCAAGTGTTTAACATAATTGTCAAGTCCAACACCATCGGAAGAGACTATAAATCTATGATCAATTGTGTTGTTTGCACTTGGCATGTTTTGAAGACTGGAATGACGAAGGCATTTTGTTCTGCTACCTAAACACTTTATCCTTCGTTACCCCTTTTGAGCCTTATTTATTTTCTTTCATACCCCTCATTCGGAATCAATAGCAACGATTAGGAAATACGAGCCTGGAAGGTAAAGAAAAAATCAAGAAAAAAAAACGAAAAAAAAAAAAGAAAAGAAGAGAAAAATGATAAAAAAAAAAAAGTCAAATGAAAAAAGAGGAATTGGGAACTACGTTTGACCTGATTCCTAAAAGAGGATACGTAGGCGCTTCACGGCTCGGTCATAGGGTGCACAGTGTGCATAGTGTGCATGGTGTAATAAAAAGTGAAAAAAAATTATTAATTAATTAATTAATTATAAATAAATAATCCCCAAGCAAGAAACTGGGGCAAGGGTTGCGTTTGTGGGAAGCAAAAAAATTGCTTCCGAATGTTGTAATTTTTAACCCCAAATTTATTTTGTTTTTGAGCCTTTAATACCCTTTCTTTCTAGCCTATACAAAAACCCACATTACGGACCAAAGAAAGACCTTCTGACCAGTCTGCAAATGATGCCAAGTCAGACAAATGAGAGTCTTACCGGTGAACATAACACTCTGTTCCACAACAGAAAGGACTCTAATCTCCAGCAGAGAGAGTCATACCGGCAACACTCCAAATCCCCAGCGGGAAAGTGATACAAATGAGAGAGTCTTATCGGTGAAAATCTTCACGGACACCATAAGGCGATGAAAGCTGAGAGAAAAACCAAAATGAGAGAGGCTTGATAGTGAAAACCCTTCGGGCACTACAAGTCGAATAAAATTGTGAATCAGATGGGGAATTGCCAATTGAAGGTCTTGAAAGACGATTGACGGCAGAGGATAGGCCACATGTGCATGTCATGACCATTAGAGTCGGTATTTGCGTTTGATAGGTTTTTATTTATAGTTTCTTTTGTTAAAGAGTCATCTTTTTCCATTGTCTTTTATTCTGTTCCCTTTTATCTTTTCCTTTCATAGAAATTTCCCCAGTAGAGTTTGTTTGGTCAGAACCAGTGGGAAATGACTTCAAAATAGGCCATCAGCTTTCCAAGATAAGATCTGACTAATACATCCAAGTGGTATAGTTAGCAAGGAACAAGCGCGAGGCCAGTGTCAAGAAAGATATCTCCAGCAAAAGGGAATTGACAAAAGGATCAACGAGTGTCAAAAGGGATATCCTTGCCAAAATCAAAGGTTATTAAACCTCAAGGCCAAGGCCCGTGGACAAACAAGGAGAGTAATGAGCATGATTTGGGAAATTCATGCGAGACTAAAAGGTCGGGAAAATGCAAGTTTCCGAGCCATGCCACGAAAGAAAAGGGATATCCCCAGCGGAAAAGGATTTTCCCTAGCAAATAATATCATCCCCAATAAGTTGTGGGACGCAGAGCAAGGAAGGAGAAAGGGAAAACCATCCCAGTGGAGTATCACAACCAACCACCACGCTTTAAGCTAACAAATGTTTGATTTGAAACAGGTAAAAAAATGGCATTTATAACGGAAATGCATGCCACAAGAAAGATTGTCAAACTGGGGCAGAAAATTTTCTTCTCAGGTTAGAAAATTTTCTGGAAATCAGGTACCCATTTGGGGAAGAATAAAGATAGCACAAAGGAATTGGTCTTTGAACCAGGGTTGCCCCCAACATAATAAGTTTCCAATGGAGGAAGTTGATCCCCAGCAGACAGAACAAAGGGATGACATTTGTGCTCAGAAAAGCAAAGAGCCATTATCATCCCCAGCGGCTTCCAGAAGAATAAAGCATCGATTTGAAGGGATAAAATTCCCCAGCAGCGTTATCCTCAACAACGTTATCCCAAAAAGATAACCCTTTTATCCCCAGCAGTGTTGAGAGAAGAAAAAAAAAAAAAAAAGAAAAAGAAAAGAAAAAATATATAAAGAATGGAGGAGGGGAAGAAAGGAGACTCCCACAGTGGTATTATCCCCAGCAAGCAAGAACAAAGCAGCGCAAAGAAAAAAGAAAAGAAAAGAAGAAATTGCAAAGGTAAGTTTTTAAAATCATTGATCTTTACATTTTTCTCCTAGGATAAAAAGTCCTAGTCTGATGAATTTCCCTCCCGATACAATCTTGGTCCGATGAAATTTTTCTCCCAAGATAAGATATCAAATCTTAGTCCGATGAAATTTTCTCCTAAGATAGAAATCTTAGTCCGATGAAATTTTCTCCTAAGATAACAAATATTAGTCCGATGAATCTTTCTCCTAAGATCATAACAAAATGGATCTAGTTTGACGATTTATCTTCTAGAGTCACAATCTTGGTCCGATGAAATTTTTCTCCCAAGATAAGATATCAAATCTTAGTCCGATGAATCTTTCTCCTAAGACAGAAATCTTAGTCCGATGAAATTTTCTCCTAAGATATCAAATCTTAGTCCGATGAATCTTTCTCCTAAGATCACAACAAAATGGACCTAGTCTGATGAATTTCTTTCCCGATACAATCTTGGTCCGATGAAATTTTTCTCCCAAGATAATATAATAAAATCTTAGTCCGATGAATTTTTCTCCTAAGATCACAACAAAATGGACCTAGTCTGATGATTTATCTCCTAGAGTCAAAATCTTGGTCTGATGAAATTTTTCTCCCAAGATAATATAATAAAATCTTAGTCGGATGAATCTTCTCCTAGGATCAAAATCTAGTCTGATGAATTTTCTCCTAGGATAATTTGAAAAAAAAAAGTTTGAATTTGAAAAAAAAAGAGGTTGTTGAAGTCAGGAGCCCCCCCTGAAGAATAGAAAAAAGTTGTTGTTGAAGTCAGGAGCCCGCCTGAAGAGAGGAAAGGCGTTTTTAAATGTTGTTGAAATCTTGCCAACCTAAAGAAAGGAATGGCGATGTATTGGTTGAAGTCAGGGGCTCGCCTGAAGAGAGGAATGCCGATTTATTTTCAAAGTTGTTGTTGAAGTCAGGAGCCCGCCTGAAGAGAGGAAAGGCGTTTATTTTAAAAGTTGTGTATTTGAAGTCAGGAGCCCGCCTGAAGAGAGGAATGTCGCTTATTTTTAAAGTTGTTGTTGATGTTGGGAGCCCGCCCAGATAACAGAGGCATACATTTCAGTCTTTACTTTTCAGTTGTTGAAGTTGGGAGCCCGCCCATAGAATAGAGGCATACATTCAGTCTTTACATTTCAAGCATTGAAGTTGGGAGCCCACCCAGATAACAGAGGCATACATTTCAGTCTTTATATTTCAAGCGTCGAAGTTGGGAGCCCACCCAGATAACAGAGGCATACATTTCAGTCTTTAATTTTCAAGTGTTAAAGTTGGGAGCCCGCCCAGATAACAGAGGCATACATTTCAGTCTTTAATTTTCAAGTATTGAATTTGGGAGCCCGCCCATACAACAGAGGCATATATTTCAAGATCGAGTCAGAGGACAATAAAACAGAGGGTTACAATAGGAATCCCCAGCAGGAAACAATAAAATTCCCCGGCACGGGAAGCAGAAGGTTGCAACAAAAGGTCTCAGCACAAACTCAAGTGCATGTGTCAAAAAGAAGAAAAACACAGGAAAAAAAAATTGCAAGCAGACAAGAAACCAAGGCAACAAGAAAAAATTGCAGTCTAGCCTAGCTTCTTGTTTTCTTTTAAGCATGGCGTAACAAAAAGATCGGTAAGCAGTGGTAATAGCATGCAACAACAGTAACATTGCAGTCCAACGGTAGTCCGAGCTACCAAAACTTCCCGAACTACATTGACCTGATTCCTGTTTAGCCCAGGATATGTAGGAAACCTTTGAAGTAAAGGTTCGGTCAAATCTTTTTCAAAAAATGCTTCATACGGAGTACTCGGATGGGCAAAAATCGCTCGCTTTATCTTTGCACGAAAATCCTTCGTGTCTTCGGACAAAGAGGGGCAGCTATAAGCACGTGATTTTTGCCCTATATGAGAATTACTCCCAAAAAATTCAAAAATAAAGTAATTTTTCTTGGTGTGCAATTTTGTGATATTTTGAATAATTATTTGTATTTGTCTGTGCATGTTTATTTGTTAAATTAATAAAAATACAAAAATATGTCGCATTTTGCATGTAGGATTTAATTCTACAATTGTTAGTAATTAAATTTGTTTTACAAAAAATAAAAAATTACAAAAATGGGCATCGTTTGCATTTTTAGCATTTAATGTCCAAATATACAAGTTTATGCTTAATTATTACTTAATTGTGTGTTAATTGTTATTTGGAGTTAATTTGCGCTTTTATAACTTAATTTAGTTCTTAATAATAAGTTAAGTATTTTTATAATTTAGTTTTAGAGAAATAAAAGAAGAAAAGAGAGCGAAAATATAAAGAAAGTCGGAATTGGGCCTCTTCTTCGATTTCAAGCCACAGGCCCAAAAAATGGCCCAATCTTCCCTACGACCCAGTCCATTTCGAACTGGGTCGACCCAGTCCATAAACCAACACCCCTATTATTTCACAAACAAAATAAAACAAAAAAAAGAAGAAGAAAAAAAACCATAAAAAAGACCTAAGTCATCCGCCCCCCCCCCACTTTTGCTTCTTCTTCTCCAAGTTTCTCCAAAACTTATCCATGGCTTCCCCCTTAAGCTCCAGCAGCTTCGTCTCCTTCGACACAAGCGCACACACCACCAAGAAGCCCATCTTCTCCATGTCAAGCTCAAAAGGCTCGTCCATGGCTGCGTCTTCGTCGTCGACCCATCGCCATGGCCATAACGCCATGTTTGTTGCTTCTTCTTGCTGCCTCTACGTCGTCCATGGCTTCCCGAGCTGTTGCTCCATTTTTTCCATAGCTGCTGAACGCAACAGCAGTAGACGACCAGCTGCTTCCTCCGTCGTAGTTGTCGTTGCTGCTGCTCGAACTTGCTTCAACTGTGCACGGCTATTGTCCCTTCTCCTCCGAGTTGCTGCTTCTCCGCCATGGATGAGCACGCACAGGTGCGTCGACCAGCTCTACTGTGAAATGATGCTTCTTCTCCCCGTCGTCCTCCTCGACGGACTGCTGCTGCCATGGTTGTCGTTGCTGCTGCTACCACTGCTGGGTCGCCGTTGCTGGGTCGTCGCCGCTGCTGCCTCATCGCGGCAGTTGCTTCAGCTGCCCCCGACGCTGCCGCGCTGCCGCCTCACCTTTGTCCTCTTCATTTCGGCCTCGCATACACGGATGAGTTTTGGTCGATGTCGTCGTCGTTGGTTGGTCGTTGTTCGTCGTTTCAATCCGGTTGGTAGATTTTGAATTTTATTTTTTGTCCGTACCTTGTTTTGATATTCTCGAATCTAAAAACGGCAAATGTTTGTTTTGTTCATGTCTATGGTTAGATATTTGATTTTTTTGTTTTGTTCATGTTCATATGTTTTGTTAAGTTAATTTTCAGATTTCAAATGGAAATTTAATTAGTGGTTTTTCATGTTTATTTCATGTTTATTTTGTTGTTTAGGTAAAAGTTGTTAGTCTAATGTTGGTGTGATACAAATTGAAGTTTAATTAATTGTTTCTTCAATTTGTTTCATGTGTTTATGTATTTTTAGAAATTGTTAATATTGTTAAGTTCAAGTTTAAGTTCATAATTGTTTCTTCGTCGATCTTGTTATTTGTCTAAAAGAATTTAGTTGTGTTAGGGAAATATATTGGTTTAATCGTTTAAATCCATCATGTTTGTTGTTTAAAATAGATTTAATTCATGTTCATACTTTGTTTGATTGTTCTTGAATCCGAAATTTGTATAGCTTGATTTCTTGTTTACCATTTGTGATTATTTCTTAAATTTGTCTCATAAAGTTTAATATAGGAATTGTTGGTTGTAATGTTGTTAGAGTTAATTTTAAGTTCAATATTATTGAATTTAGAAATCTAAATATACTTGTTTGATTGTTGTTGTTGTTGAATCCGAAAATAGGCTTGTTGTTGCTAAAAATATTGTTCAATCAAATTTTAGTTGTTCTTTGTTGTTCAATTTGTGTTCATGTGATATTGTTGTTATGATGTTCATCCGTGTTCATGTTTGTTGTTTGAACATTGTAGAAATTGGTCATATTGGCTATATTTTGGTTGAGTGTGATTAATTGATTTGTTATAGCTGATGGGGTAGTTTGGTAATTTGCAGTACGTTCATGGGTAGTTTGGTAATTTCAGTAAGGTTGGAGTGGTAGTTTAGGAATTGTACATTTTGTAATTTTTTATGTGAAGCATGGGGGACAAAATGAAATGGGGTGGGTTGTGATATAATTGTTTAATATAAAGGGGGGACAAGACAAAATTTAGTGGGGAGAATCTTGTATTTGTTTATGTTAGGCATGGGGGACAAAATATAATGGGGTGGTGTGATATGTTTATTTAATGTAATGGGGATGAGTGAGAAGATAATGGGTTTGGTAGAGAAAAAATATTGATTTTAATTGATTGAAAGATTTATGGGATGAGTTATATATAGGAAGTCTTGAAACAAGATTAGAGATAGAAGAGAAGACAGACAGATAGAGAAAAAAACACAGATAGAGGAACGAATCTGAAGATACGAGAGAGAACAGAAAAAAAAACGAGAATAGGAAAGAGAGAAAAAAATACAGACAGATAGACAGAAAGAATAAGAACGAGAGAGAGAAAAACGAATCTGAAAACAAGAGAGAGAAAAGGGCTGAACATTTAAGAGAGAGAAAATTCCGAAAAATATTTAAACTTTCAAAATATAAAAAAAATAAAAAAAATATTCTGCTTTCTTTCATTGTTTGAAATCAGAATTAATTGTTGTTTCATCAAAGCTTGAACCTTTTGTTTTTGGGATTACTGCTCTACTGGTTTGCAAACTCTTTTCCTGGGTTGTTACTATTGCTGGGTTGTTGCTGCTGTGCTATACTGTTATTACTGCTGCTGATTCTCATCTTCATTTTTTTTGCTTCCAATATCAGGTACACAACTGACACGTTGGTTATTGTAATCCGAAATATGAAGCATGAATACATATGAAGAATGAAAATTTGAAGTTTTAATTTCGTTTTTCTTTGTTCCTTTTGTTGATTGTATTTAAGCTATTTCATGTATTACTAAATAATAATTGGAATAAGAAAAAAAATAACATAAGTTAGTCTTTAATGAATCAGTTTGGCAAAACAGGTTAACTCACTAGTTAGGAAGGTTTCAAGATTATCAACAGTAGGTTAATCATGAATAAGTAGCTAAATTTAGCTAAGGCGTGAATTTAAATTAAATTTCGTAAATTAGACATTAAGACATGATTTGAGTTCAAGCAAGATTAGAAGAACGTTTAAGTCTAATAAACTTTCTAATAAGCTTTAGTAATTATAGCTACATCTAGTGTCAAATGATTGTGAATAATTAATATCAATAGTTTTTTTTTATATAACAATGTTGAGTTGTATTTGATTCTTTTGGATATTAGTTGTTGAACTTTTATTTTATTTATAATTTCGAAATTAAGAATAAAATTCCTTTTTCATCAATATTTGTATTAATCAAGCAATTAGCATGTCATGTTTTCTTAATAATAATAAATAAAAAAAACGTAATTAATTAGGATTTTCTTTATTCATTTTAGAGACTAATTTTAAATAGCAAAATGTAGTCGCTTTAAGATTTGTCCATTTAAAATAAATGAGATGAGCCTCGCTTAATAAAATGTATAGATTTCGGGGCCCTCAATAAATGTACATTTAATTGCTTAGAATTAGGGAGGAGCCGTTTTAGCAAATTTCACGGCCCTACCCAAAATAATGATACGCTAGTCGCTCTAGGCGCGTATTTAATAATGTTATTTTCTTAAATACGGGTGTGCATTTATGTAACCCAAATCTAAATCTCCACGGAGTCGAAATGTGTCGATAACCACGGGTGCATTGATTGCGACGTGATTTGAAATACGTTTTCACAATGTTGCAATTC
The DNA here is from genome assembly GCF_000715075.1 of Nicotiana tabacum. Classification (NCBI taxonomy): domain Eukaryota; kingdom Viridiplantae; phylum Streptophyta; class Magnoliopsida; order Solanales; family Solanaceae; genus Nicotiana; species Nicotiana tabacum. Next base: position 211,287,274 of record NC_134082.1, on the reverse strand, counting down.
TTCGTAAAATAATAACAATAAATAAAAAAAATAATAATAAAAGCGGCTAAGGGATAAAATTTGCACATAAGTTTATAATACGTATTATATCAGATAATCAAGCCGAATATAACAGTTGAACGACCGTGCTAGAACCACGGAACTCGGGAATGCCTAACACCTTCTCCCGGGTTAACAGAATTCCTTATCCGGATTTCTGGTTCGCGGATTGTAATACAGAGTCATTCTTTTCCTCGATTCGGGATTAAAATTGGTGACTTGGGACACCCTAAACCTCCCAAGTGGCGACTCTGAAACAAACAAACAAATCCCGTTTCGACTGTCCTTTAATTGGAGAAAACTCCTTACGCCCCTCGCGGGCGCGGAAAAAGGAGGTATGACAATTATTTCAAAGGCAATCAAGGGTAAATTGGACGAAGATAGATTGGCTAGCCATAGTTGAATTGGCATATTGGTGGTAGTGATCAGTTCTATAACACCCCGTAAAATTTGGCTTAGGTATGAATGAGTTAAAGGAGTAGTAAGGATATATTTTGAACATTTGAAGTCCCATCGGGATGATTATGGGTGAAAATAGTTGGTTCAAAATCAAGATGGAAAGTGAGGTGCATAAGATTTGACAAAATCGACTAAGTTTGTAGGAGGTCTGTCTTTCAGTAGGGTTTAGTGAAAATTTGTAAGGAATATGAAAAACTCAAAGCATAAAAGTTGTAGGCCTTTGAAATAGCTTTCTAACGATATATTGTGGAGCCCAAACAGAGCTCTATGAAAAACGTTATGCCCGTTTTACAGAATGGTGTGTAACCACCGTGGTTCTGCCGCGTTTTTACCGCGACCGCGGTGGTGAGGCAGTGTCCCAATGATTTACCGCGGTCAGGAATGCGGTCGCGCCAACCAGGACGCGTTGGACGACTTGGAAAGTCATTTTTTAGCCTTATTTCGTCCCCCACGGCCCCAAAACATAAAACTTGCTCTAGAAAGGAAGACTCTCAAAAACCTAACTCCTTAAGGGTCCCTCCACCACCCAAGGTAAGTTTTAATGGTGATTCTAAGTTAATTACAATTTTCCAACATCTTATTAACATGGGTAAAAACTCCATATCATTAGATATTCTATTGGGATACCATTATTGAGAGAAGGAAGCCTAGAACTCGAATTCAAAGGGTTTGAACTTCAAAAAGATAATGTTTTCACCCTCTAATTGATTCTAGCATTGGTTTAATGATTATAAACCCTAGTTCATGAGATATGAGTTGATGGGTTTGATAGAAAAGCATGAACGATTATAGGGTTAGGGTGTTGAGTGTTGATTATTGGTTAAGGGTGTTGTTTACCTTATGGGTGATGAAGAATAATGTTGATTATAATCATTTGAGACTTTAGAATTTATCTTGGAACAAGAGAATGGGTTGTTGGGTATAGAGACACCATTAATAAGGACTATGAAACTTTATTTTTACCAAGTGTTTGATAAATGCTTAAGTGACCAAAACATGAGCACCATAGCTAATATGAGATCCCTTTTTGACTTGTATTGCTATAGATTAAAGTTGAAAGGGTTGACAAACGTTGTATTACGCTCAAGGGCAGGAAGTTAAGGTATGTAAGGCTAACTCTTTACGTTTGGGAATGTCTATGATTCTCCCTACGTCCCATTCATTATGACCATTACCAGTTTCCTCAAAAAAGTAACTATGCCTTAGTTCCCTGAATAGTAGTAGAACTTCTATTCTCTAGATGGCATAGTCTCATAATCATTCGATATTCTATGAGTTTCAGTTATGACAAATCAACTTATTATGAAATACTCATCTCAGTCTAATCCTATTCATTATTCCAGTATTATGTAACTCAGTATGGCTTATTATTTCAGTATGATTCTCAGTTCCTAATTTTTGTATTCTTGAAAGTTGAACACCTGTATTTGGTCCTGAGGCCACAATTTATGCTTTATACATCTTTGGGTCTGAGGCCGCAGTTATGTATACGTATACTTGGGCCGAGGCTGCAGTTGCGCATATATATAAATATATATATTGGGCCGGAGGCCACAAGTTAATATTCAGTTAAACAGGTTGTTCATCATTCAGAAAAGGGGGTATTCATATACTTACTTCTTTGTTCAGTTATCAGTTTATCAGCTAGCAGTTCAGTTTCAATTTCAGTATTTACAGTTCTTTTCTTTAGCTGTTTTACATACCAGTACAATTCAAATGTACTGACGTCCCTTTTGACCGGGGCCTGCATCTCGTGATACAGGTAATGATTTTTAGGTTGACGATTCTGCTTGCTAGGACATCTCGTATCAGCTATTGGTGAGCCCTAGTCTTTCGGGGCCTTATCTCTCTTTTGTTTTAGTCATTATACTATTTCAGTTAATAAGGTATACCGAGGATCTTGTCCCGATTAAAAGTTAGAATTTTCAATGTTCTTTAGAGGCTTCGTAGATTATAACCCAGTCAGTCAGATATTAGCAGGCCTTTATGTGTTAGCCTTGTCAGCTACTTATTTATACTTACAGACCTTTTAGTATTTTTCGCATCTATGATATTTTAGTCAGACTCTTTAGTAGATTATCATGTTTTATATTTACCTCTAGCTCATAGTTATACCACATGTTGATCCAGCTATACAGTTGGTTTGCTCGGTCATATGCAGTCAGGCACCGAGTGCCCTGTTACGCCCAGACCATGGTTCGGGGCGTGACAAAACTTGGTATCAGAACCTAGGTTCAAGAGTCCTAGGGAGTCTATGAAGCCGTGTATAGTGAGGTCTCTTTTATGTGTGTGTGTGCGCCACCATGTAAACAGTTGACCACCAAGACATCTAGGATTGTTCCATTTTTTTAATACTCTAGATCGTGCAGTTAGAGCTATGCTTTCAGGAATCTTTCTAACCCGTACGAATTGCGTATTTCAGAAAAATGCATGCAAAAAGAAAGTACACCAGGAGGGCCTCAGCTACTAGCCAGGGGGCCACAACTAATGCTGCTCAGGAGGAGGACACTTCGGCCTAGGGAGTTGCACCGGGCTCAGTGCCTAGTGCTTCAAACATGGATGTCAGGGGAGCTATCTAGTTGCTCACCCAGATTGTTGCTACTTGGGCTCAAAGTCAGGGAACAATTGATGTTCATGGGACGGGTAGTTCCAGGTCTAGGGAATTCCTCAACGTGAAACCTCTCGTCTTCGCAGGGTCCAAAAAGGATGAGGATCCACAAAACTTCATTGATGAGGTTCAGAAGATATTTTGAGTGATGCATGCTACAAACACCGAGGCAACAGATCTTGCTGCATAACAGCTGAAGGATGTTTCCAACACTTGGTATGAAACATGGGAGGAGTCTCGAGTGGAGGATACAGATCCTGCAACTTGGAAGGAGTTTGCAGATGCGTTCCTTGAGCACTTTCTACCCATTGAGGTCTTAGAATCTAAGGCTTTGGAGTTTGAGAGACTCAAACAGAATGATATGAGTTTGAATGAGTACTACCTCAAGTTCGTCTCTCTGGCCAAGTATGCTCCGGAAATGGTACGTGATATGAGGGCCAGAGTTAGGCGGTTTGTGTTAGGGCTTTCAGATGATTTGTTTGTTGATGCTAATATAGCTGCTCAGAATAATGACATGACCATCACTAAGATGGTTGCCTTTGTTCAAAGGAATGAAGATAGGTTGAAGGAAGAAGAGCGGCTACGGAGAGAGAAGGAGAAGGAATTCAACAAGAGAGCTAAGTCTGTAGGAAATTTCAACCATAAGGGATCCCAAATAGGAGGCAATCACCAGTTTTTCAAGAAATCAAAATCAGGACCTGCTCCATCTTCAGCTAGTGCACTGGTTCAAGGGTCAAAGTTTAACAAGAAAAACCAGAATTTTTGAACAGCAGACTCACAGTCACATGCTAGTGTGGGCTACAGAGTCCCTAGTTACCCTACTTGCAACACGTGTGGTAAGAGTCACCCAGGGTTGTGTCGTTTGGGCACAAATGGTTGCTTTGGTGCGGTCAGCAGGGCCATTTCTTGAGGGATTGTCCATCGGCAAAGCAGAACAATGGAGGCAATGCAGCTCAGTCCACTAATTCAGCATCCCATCATAACTCTCAGGCCCAACAAGGGCGCCTTGCAGCAAAGTCTAATAATACAGGTGGTGGTCGAAACCACTTGTATGCACTGGCAGACCATCAGGATACAAAGGCTCGTGGAGATGTTGTCACAGGTATGCTAACAATATTCACTTTTGATGTCTATGCTCTTATAGATCTGGGGTCCACCCTATCTTATGTAACCCCATATATTGCAAAGAAATTTGGGATAGAACCAGAAAAGTTGTGTGAACCTTTGAAGTATCCACTCCAGTTGGAAAATCAGTTATAGCAATGTGTATCTATAGGGGATGTCCAGTTAAAGTGCATCATCGTCTACTGTAGCAGACTTAGTAGAATTGGAGATGGTAGATTTTGATGTGATCATGGGAATGGATTGGTTAAAGTCCTGTTATGCCACAGTGGGTTGTAGAACCAAAATAGTAAGTTTTGAATTTCCTGGTGAACCAGTCTTAGAATGGAAGGGTGATGTAGTAACACCTAGGAGTAGGTTTATTTCCTATCTTAAAGCCATAAAGATGATCTCCAAGGGATATATCTATCACCTAGTTCGAGTTAAGGATGCAGATGCTCAGATCCCCACTCTCCAATCTGTACCAATTGTAAATGAGTTTCCAGAAGTGTTTCCAGAAGATCTCCCTGGAATCCCTCCCGATAGAGAGATTGACTTTGGAATTGATCTACTTCCAGGCACTAAGCCGATATTTATTCCGCCTTACAGAATGGCTCCAGCAGAGTTGAAGGAGTTAAAAGTCCAATTGAAAGATCTTCTAGATAAGGGATTTATAAGGCCAAGTGTCTCACCTTGGGGCACACCGGTCTTATTTGTCCGAAAGAAGGATGGGTCTTTGTGTATGTACATTGACTATCGTTAGTTGAACAAAGTCACCATCAAGAACAAGTACCCTCTTCCCAGAATAGATGATTTATTTGATCAACTTCAGGGTGCCCAGTGTTATTCCAAGATTGACCTCAGATCGGGATACCATCAGTTGAAGGTTAAGGAAGTTGATATTCCAAATACAGCTTTTAGGACTCGATATGGGCATTTCAAATTTTTGGTAATGTCATTCGGTTTAACGAATGCACCAGCAACTTTCATAGACCTTATGAATAGGGTCTTCAAGCCTTATCTTGATTTGTTTGTTATCGTGTTTATTGATGATATCCTGATTCATTCCCATAGCGAGACTAACCATGTCGAACATCTCAGAATTGTGTTGCGGACACTGCAGGATCACAAGCTATATGCAAAATTTTCTAAGTGTGAATTCTGGTTGAAATTAGTAGCGTTTTTGGGCCATGTCATCTCAGGGGAAGGCGTGAATGTGGACTCTCAGAAAATAGAGGCAATGAAGAATTTGCCTAGACCCACCTCAGTATCCGATATAAGAAGTTTCTTGGGTCTAGCAGGCTATTATAGGCGTTTCGTAGAGAGATTTTCTTCTATCTTGTCCCCTTTGACTAGATTAACTCAGAAGCAAGTCAAGTTTCAATGGTCGGACGCGTGCGAGAAAAGTTTTGAGGAGTTAAAGAAGAGATTGACTTCAGCTCCAGTCCTGATACTACCGGAAGGAACCGAAGGGTTCGTTGTTTATTGTGATGCTTCCGGGATTGGTCTTGGGTGTGTATTAATGCAACACGATAAAGTCATAGCCTACGCGTAGAGACAACTCAAGGCTCGCGAGAAGAATTATCTGACTCATGACCTTGAATTAGCAACTGTGGTTTCACGCTTAAGATCTGGCGCCATTATTTGTATGGGGTACATGTTGACATTTTTACAGATCACAAAAGTCTCTAGTACATCTTCAAGCAAAGAGAATTAAATCTACGTCAGAGAAGGTGGCTCGAATTACTTAAAGATTATGATGTTGATATCCTCTATAATTTGGAGAAAGAAAATATTGTAGCCGATGCTCTCAGTCGGCGTTCTATGGGCAGCTTAGCTCACATTGAGGCAGACAAGAGAACTATGATGAAGGAAGTCCATCGCTTAGCAAATCTAGGAGTTTGAATTTTGGACTCCGAAGATGGTGGCGTTGTTCTCCAGAACAGGGCTGAATCCTCCTTAGTAGCCAAAGTAAAAGAAAAACAGTTCAGTGATCCCTACTTATTGCAGCTGAAGGAGGGAATTCACAAACACAAGGATATGGCTTTTGAACAAGGGAGAGATGATGGTACTTTGAGGTACATAGGCAAACTATGCGTTTCAGACGTAGATGGGCTCAGAGAGCGGATGATGTCAAAAGCCCACAATTATAGGTATTCTATTCACCCATGTTCCACAAAGATGTATCATGATCTTAAGGAGGTTTATTGGTAGAACGATATGAAAAAGAATATAGCAGATTTCGTGGCTAAGTATCCAAATTGTCAGTAGGTGAAAGTCGAACACCAGAGACCTGGCGGTTTAACTCAGAATATAGAAATTCCCGTTTAGAAATGGGAGATGATAAACATGGACTTCATAACAGGTCTACCTTGCTCGTTCCGAAAGCATGATTCGATTTGGGTGATTGTAGACCGACTTACCAAGTCATTTCACTTCTTGCCAGTGAAGACTACAGATTCGGCCGAGGATTATGCCAAGTTGTATATCAAAGAAATTGACCGATTTCATGGGACTCCTTTGTCCATTATCTCAAATCATGGTGCTCAGTTCACATCAAACTTTTGGAAATCCTTTCAGATGGGATTGGGCATAAGGATGAACCTCAGCACCGCTTTTCATCCTCAGACAGATGGCCAGGCGGAACGCACCATTCAGACTCTTGAGGATATGTTGAGGGTTTGTGTTATTGATTTTAACGGTAATTGGGATGATCATCTACCTCTCATTGAGTTTGCTTATAATAATAACTACCACTCTAGTATCAAGATGGCACCGTACGAAGCTATATATGGGCGAAGGTGTAGATCACCAATTGGTTGGTTCGAAGTTGGAGAAACGGAGTTGTTAGGACCCGATTTGGTCTATCGGGCTATGGAGAAAGTCAACTTGATACAAAGGCATTTGAAGACGTCTCAAAGTTGCCAAAAGTCCTATTCGGACATGTGGCGTAGAGACTTAGAGTTCCAAGTTGATGATTGGGTGTTTCTAAAAATATCACTCATGAAAGGCATTACGAGATTTGGGAAGAAGGAAAAGCTTAGTCCCCGCTATATTGGTCCATATAGAATCCTGCGAAGGATCAGACAAGTGGCTTATGAGTTAGAATTGCCACAAGAACTAGATGCTCTACACCCAGTGTTTCCTGTGTCCATGTTGAAAAATTCATGGGAGACCAGTCACTTGTGGTTCCTACAGAGATTATAGGGGTTAAAGACAGCCTGTCTTACGAAGAAATTCCAGTGGCTATTCTTGATCGTCAAATCCGCAAGCTCAGAACTAAGGAAATTGCTTCAGTAAAAGTGCTTTGGAGGAATCAAAAGGTTGAAGAGTCTACATGGGAAGCCGAGGAGGACATGAAGTCCAGATATCCCCATCTCTTTGAAGAGCAAAAGGATAATGTGGAAGGTAATTAACCTTTCCATTCAGGTCTTATATTATAATCTCCATGTCCTTTAGTATTTACCTAGTTTAGTATTTAGTAATCACGTGCTCGTTCAGTTTGATATACATGTATTCATGAAATTTCAGTATTCTCATATCTCTATCACACCCATTTAATGTCTATAGATAGCCGTAGTTGCAGCCATGACCATCATTCGAGGACGAATAATTCCAAGGGAGAGATAATGTAACACCCCGTAAAATTTGGCTTAGGTATGAATGAGTTAAAGGTTAAGGATATATTTTGAACATGTGAAGTCCCATCGGGATGATTATGGATGAAAATAGTTGTTTCAAAATCAAGATGGAAAGTGAGGTGCATAAGATTTGACAAAATCGACTAAGTTTGCAGAAGGTCTGTCTTCTAACAGAGTTTAGTGAAAATTTGTAAGGAATATGGAAAACCCCAAAGCATGAAAGTTGTAGGCCTTTGAAATAGATTTCGAACGATATATTGTGGAGCCAAAACGGAGCTCTGTGAAAAACATTATGCCCGTTTATAGAATAGTGTGTAACTACCACAGTTCTACCGCATTTTTATCGCGACCGCGGTGGTGAGGCAGTGTCCCAATGATTTACAGTGGTCGAGACCGCGGTCGCGCCAACCGGGATGCGGTGGACGACTTAGGAAGTCATTTTTAGTCTTATTTCGTCCCCCACAGTCCCAAAATATAAAAACTTGCTCTAGAAAGGAAGACTCTAAAAAACCTAACTCCTTAAGGGTCCCTCCACCACCCAAGGTAAGTTTTAATGGTGATTCTAAGTTAATTGAAATTTCCCAACATCTTATTAACATGAGTAAACCCTCCATATCATTAGATATTCGATTGGGATACCATTGTTGAAAGGAAGCCTAGAACTCGAATTCAAAGGGTTTGAACTTCAAAAAGGTAATGTCTTCACCCTCTAATTGATTATAGCATTGGTTTAATGATTATAAACCCTAGTTCATGAGATATAAGTTGATGTGTTTGATTGAAAAGCATGAACGATTATAGGATTGGGGTGTTGAGTGTTGATTATTGGTTAAGAGTGTTGTTTACCTTATGGGTGATGAAGAATAATGTTGATTATAATCATTTGAGACTTTAGAATTTATCTAGGACAAGAGAATGGGTTGTTGGGTATAGAGACACCATTAATAAGGACTATGAAACTTTATTTTTACCAAGTGTTTGATAAAATGCTTAAGTGACCAAAACATGAGCATCATAGCTAATATGAGATCCCTTTTTGACTTGTATTGCTATAGATTAAAGTTGAAAGGGTTGACAAACGTTGTATTATGCTAAAGGGCAGAAAGTTAAGGTATGTAACGCTAACTCTTTACGTTTGGGAATGTCTATGATTCTCCCTATGTCCCATTCATTATGACCATTAAAAGTGACTATGCCTTAGTTCCCTGAATAGTAGTAGAACTTCTATTCTCTAGATGACATAGTCTCATATTCAATCGATATTCTATGAGTTTCAGTTATGACAAATCAACTTATTATGAAATACTCATCTAAGTCTAATCCTATTCATTATTCCAGTATTATGTAACTCAGTATGGATCATTATTTCAGTATCATGTATTCCAGTATGATTCTCAGTTCCTAATTTTTATATTCTTAAAAGTTGAACACCTGTATTTGGGCCTGAGGCCGTAGTTTATGCTTTATGCATCTTTGGGCCTAAGGCCGCAGTTACGTATACTTGGGCCCGAGGCCGCAGTTGTGCACATATATAAATATATATATTGGGCCTAGGGCCGCAGTTTAATATTCAGTTAAATAGGTTGTTCATAATTCAAAAGAGGGAGTATTCATATCTTTACTTTCTTATTCAATTATCAGTTTATCAGCTAACAGTTCAGTTTCAGTTTCAGTATTTACAGTTCTTTTCTTCAGCTGTTTTACATACCAGTGCAATTCAAATGTACTGATGTCCCTTTTGCCCGGGGCCTGCATCTCGCAATGCAGGTAACAATTTTTAGGTTGACGATTCTGCTTGCTAGGACATCTCGTATCAGCTATTAGTGAGCCTTAGTATTTCGGGGCCTTATCTCTCTTTTGTTTTAGTCATTATAGTATTTTAGTTAATAAGGTATATCAGGGACCTTATCCCGGTAAACAGTTAGCAATTTAAGTGTTCTTTAGAGGCTTCGTAGACTATAACCCAGTCAGTCAGATATTAGCAGGCCTTCATGTGTTAGCCTTGGTGGCTACTTGTTTATACTTATAGACCTTTCAGTATTTTTTGCATCTATGATATTTCAATCAGACTCTTTAGTAGATTATCATGTTTTATATTTACCTCTAGCTCATAGTTATACCACATGTTGATCTAGCCATGCAGTTGGTTCGCTCGGTCATATGCAGTCAGGCATCGAGTGCCGTGTTACGCCTAGACCATGGTTCGGGGCGTAACAAGTTCCTTCAGCATGATCAAGTTATGCAAGTGATTTTTGACGGTACGTGTGAGGCTTGTTGGCCACCTTAATTGATATTATTCAAAAGTACTCTATTGTTATGGCCTGTTATGTGTAGGCGGATCCCAGAAAGGCTATGGTGGCTTAGAAAACTACTTAGAGATTTGCATAGTTTACGGTTATGAGAATTTACCTGTGTGTTGCTATGGTTATTCTGAAGTGAGTTAAGTGAAAGGTTTTTATATGATGAAGTGTTAATCTATAAGTGGTTCCGGAGTTATGACGAAATTGTGTTCTATCGTAAATTGGCATGATAGGTGCAGCGAGTGGTATGGAATTTGAATTGAGGATCAAGGTTGCATTTCGGCACTGACAAGGATGTCACGAGCTCGGATGAGCATGAAAGGAGTTTCGATGTTTAAATTAAGTGGGTATTTCCTTCAGCGTCACCTGAGATCGGTGTTTGTGGAAAAAGGCTTTGCATCTTGGTCAAGGATTCTTGATCGTTTTTCGGTGTTAGTGCAGCTGGTGGTTTGGATGTACAGAACTGTTATCTATCACGGAAGGTTGTGGAAGCGTGCCCCATGGGAAGGTTGTAAAATAAAGTATGTAGTCACTTGATTGATTGAAGAATTAAACCAAGTATAAAGATTGTGGTGATGACGTTAAATTGAGAATTGGTGCCTGGAGGGCACTCGGTCTATTGGGTTGTGGACTATGGAGGATTACTCCGGTTATGATGGTTGTTCTTGTGTGTTATGAGAAAAGGGGAGTTATTATGGACCTTTGAAAGGTTATTAGCTAAGTTTAGTGCGATCAAAATTAGCTTGAGGTCTATAGATGAATTTAAATATGAATATAGGCTCTATATCAGGCCAGATGTGTTCATTTCAGCAATGCGCTCCTTATGGAAGAGTTGTCGGGGTGTTGTTTCGTCGCCAACTATTTCATGTAATGATATATTGCGCCGTGTGAGTTGTGAAATGGCTTGGTGAATTTCTTATGTGTTGAGGTTCCGCGTAGAGATGATGTTATATGAGCAGAATGGCTTTTGAGACTCAGATCGTATATGGCACCTCAGTGGTGCTTGAGTTTGTAGCTTATGGCGCTATATGTCTCCCCAGGGATGGTATTATGCACTTAGCGTGCTTGTGACCGACATTCGGCATTTTGTTGTAATGAACAATCTGGCTCGGTGTGTATCTCCTTATGTGAATTTTATGTGTGGATCGGGTGGCACGCCGCCATAGGTATGTTGTTTGGATCGGGTTGCACATCGTAACAGTGTGATGTTGAGTACAGTTCCCCATATCTGTTTTTATGTGTTTTGTTTCCTATTTTTTCTGAGGAAAACTCATATTAGTTGTGTGCCCGCGTCGCATGTATGATTCGCGAGTGAGGCAATTGGATTTCCTTTTCAGAGTTTGTTTTCCTTTGTATCACGTTCGAATTGGTAGCCTATTGGCACATTGTGGAATCATATGAAACTTTTGATCATGTCCGGGATGACTTATTTCCTAAATAGTTCGTATTGGGTGAGATGAGATCATTGGATTTAGGATCAGTGCAATCTAATTGTATGAAGTATATTAAGGAGCTAAGACTATTATTTGGTTCAAAATGAGGTGATGGTTCTTGTCAGGAGTATAAACCCGATGATTTATTGATTCAGCAGTTGGTTATGAATTTCTACACATCTCTTCCATCGTGGCGGTATTGTAAGAGTTAGAGAAAGACCTATGTATGTCATGAGGTGCAATGGGAGCATCAGAGTCATGGAATTTCGACTAAATTGATCAGAGAGTGTTATTGTGGTCCTGTGAGTAAAATGGTGCAAGGTGTGAATTCAGCTAAGGTATGCAATCATGTTTTGGTGCTGCGTGTAGTTATTGATTTGGTGAAAGTATGTTGGAACAGGCATGGCAGAGAATTCCGGATGTTGGAATTGGGCTCTAAGGCTTATTTGCCTAAGTGAAAAAGGGTATCTTTAGATTGATCGAGCTAGGGTGCCCCGCTAAGTTGTGGTAGCATGGGTAGGTGCTCGAGGTGTTAAACAGTGATTTCGGACAACCCCAACGTAGTTCTTAGCACGTTCGAGGACAGACGTATGTTTAAGTGGGAGAGAATGTAACAACCCAACCGGTCGTTTTGAGCTATAGCGCATCGTTCAGCAGTTTGAGGCCATGAGCAGCTTCACTTCAGGTATTATGACTTGTGCACACGGTCGGAATTGAATTCCGGGAAGTTCGGAGTTGATTTGGAAATAGAATTCTCATTTCAGAAGCTTTAATTTAAAACAATTGACTAAGGTTATATTTTGAGTAAACGACCTTGGAAGCGGGATTTGAAGGTTCCAGCAGGTTTGTATGATGATTTCGGACCTGGGCGTATGTCCGAAATGGGTTTTGGAAGACCCGAGAATGTTTCGACGCCTATTGTGGAAATTAGCATTTTTGAAAGAATCTCATAAGTTTGGATTGAAGTGCATTTTAGGGTTATCAATGCCCGTTTGAGATTTTGAGTCTGGGAATAGCTTTGTATGGTGATTCTGGTATTGGGAGCACGATCGAAAGTGAATTCGGAGGTCCGTAGGTCATTTTGGAGCCATTTGGCTAACGATAGAAATTTGAAGGTTTTTGAGAATTTTGACCGAAAGTAGACTTTTTGATATCGAGGTCGGAATCCAATTCTGGAAGTAGAAGTAGGTCCGTTATGTCAAATATGACTTGTGTGCAAAATTTGAGGTTAATCGGACGTGATTTGATAGGTTTCGTCATTGAATGTAGAAGTTTGAAATTCTAAAGTTCCTTAAGCTTGGATTGGGGGTCGATTCATGATTTTAGCATTGTTTGATATGATTTAAGGTCTCGAGCAAGTCTGTAATGTGTTTTGGGACTGGTTGGTATGATTGGTTGGAGTTCCAAGGGCCTCGGGTGGATTCCAGATGGTTAACGAATCAATTTTGGAAATTGGAAGAGGAAGTGCAACAACTATCTTCTGGTGTGACCGCACCTGCGAGGCTTGGGCCGCAGGTGCGGAGCCGCAGAAGCAGCTAGGAGAGCCGCATATGCGATTTTTGGCTGGAAGTCTAAGGACCGCAGATGCGGTAATCTCACCGAAGAAGTGGGACCGCACCTGCGGGAGTCGAGGCGCAGAAGTGGAAAGGGGATCCTGGGGAGAAACTGCATGAGCGGTAGAGGGGCCGCACCTGCGGAACCGCAGAAGCGGTCGTGTGACCGCAGGTGCGGAATTGCTGGAAGCAGTAAGGTTCTTTAAAACTCAGGGGTCTTGGCCATTTTACTCTTATTTGGGCGATTTTTGGAGAGCTTCAAGAGAGGGATTTCTTCATCAAACATGAGGTAAGTTAATTTCACCCCTTGTGAGTTAAATACATGGTTTTGTTAGGGAGTTGAGCGTGAAAATTGGTAGAAACTTGGGGTTGAGGGAAAACCTAGAAAATTAATATTCTTAGATTTTGATCACGATTTTGGGTATGAAATTAGGAGAAAATCATATATTTGAGTTCGTGAGTTCATGGGTAAACTTTATCTTCGAGAAATTTTGAAATCCGGGCATGTGGGCCCGAGGGTAATTTTGTCAATTTTTTGATCGGGGTTAGGAATTGTTAAAAATTAGATTGTAATGAGTAATTGAATATATATTAATGGATTCACATAATTATTGGCTAGTTTTGGAGCATTTAGCATCGAATCGTGTCTTTGGAAGGGCGTGGAATACCGGTTATGGATCTTCGGAGCGAGGTGAGTTTCCTTTCTAACCTTGTAAGAGGGAATTGTCCCCATTGTCACACCCTTTTTTTTTATCAAACCTCAGTAAACCCTCTTAAAAATGGATAAAAGATTTAGTAAAGCTCGAAAGGATTTTCAATTAGAAAGTAACAAAATTTGTTCAAAAGGATATAACTCAGAGTTGCCACCTGACATTTGATTTCGGTGTGTCAGGTCACCGTTTTAAAAAAATAATTTTTCCTTTAAAATACTTTGGACTCCAAACTAAGTCTGCACCAGAGATTCGGGTAAGGGGGTTCATTTGACTCGGGGAGAAGGTGTTAGGTACTCCCCAAGTCCCGTAACTAGTACGATTGTATACTTGATCAGGTTGGCATTTAAAATATTCAAATTGAGGTATAAACACAGAAAAGAAAATAAATACAATAGAGGCTTGAGGTCGTCCCCACCTAACCAAAAGAAAATAAAATAAGAAAATAAATGTAAAATCCTAAATACAAATATATACTATACTTTTTCCACGAAGTTCGTCATGGCCTCCAAATACATGATACTATGGAGCATACCCCGGATAAAATATATACAAATTCTTCGGAGCATTCCCTGGATAAATTTAACTAAGGGAACGATCTCTCGCCTCGAAATTAACAAAATCCTAAGGCTTTCCTACCTGTGTGTGGTCGGCCTAAACATTCTCTTAGCGATTAAGAAAAATAGAAATAAACTTAATCTAAAGTATATAAAACTTAGTTCATGATCATTTTTTCTTTTGGTTTCCTCATTTCATGTGTTTGACTAAACCCAATTCCTAAAGAATACGAACAAATTAACTACTAATGCGCTTTGGCCTTCCCCCACTCTCCCTTTCCAATTCTAATGTCCAAAACAGATAATCAACAAAGCATCCATCACGTGAAACTAATAACCACGCATACAAAGAGATGATGATTGAATTTGTTTTTTTTTAAAAAAATGGTAAACAAAAGCGAAAATGAATACTACGCTAGCTCACTCAATTTGAAAGAACATATGTCTGCTTACAATTTCATACAAGCTCACATGATCCATGTTAGCACAGATTTGCAAAGAATAACGTGAAATTTAACTACTTTCTTATAATAAAAGATTTAAAACAAAGAATCAACTCAAACAAATTTGAAATTAACACTGCAACATCACTTAATAGCAACCAAAATGTGACAACTAACCAACATAGAACATTCACATAAGAAATGGTACAAGACGAAGAGTTTAGAATCAGACCTTGATAATATTAATAAGAACTCGATTACAGCAAAATACGAACCGGAAAGTAAAGCCGTAGCAGGAGCGTCGACCGCGAACCACGAAATTAACCTCAAACGGTTCTCCGAATCGGCAGCTAAAATAAAATTTTGATCCTCGATGGATCTCCGAACCAAAAATGGACTGAAACTCCACAAGAGCTCAAGCAATGAACTCCGATAAAAAAAATCGAACTCTAACTCTGTTTCTGCGTCCGATGAAAGAGTACAAGAGGCACTTTATCATATAAGCAAGGAAACGATCCTTCTACTTGAGACACTAAGATTTGGGAGCATATATTTTTTATGCACTCCTCAATAGATTCTTGAGGTGGAAATTTACAACCCTTTAAAAGTGTAACAACATAACAAAGAACATTTTCCCCATTCTTCTGTTTCTCTATTTTATTTCCTCTCTCCTGTATTCCTTTTTTTTATTTCTTTGTGTGTGTGTGTGTGTTGCGGCTGAATATTAGAGTTTTTCCTAAGGGTCCATGGCTGATTGGTGGGTCTGGAGATTTTCGGCGTTTGGAGCTTAGGGTGTCTGGCGATCTGCTTCTTCTCGTTGGTGTTTGTGAAGTGAGGGGTCTGTTGGTATTAGGCGACTGGTTGGTTCTTTTGGTTAGGGGTGTTCTCTAGCTAAAGAAGAAAAAGAAGGCAGTCATGGGTGTTTTTGGTGTGTTCGTCGAGTTTTGAAGTTCAGGTGGTCTCTAGGGTTTTTCTTCCAAGTCTAGGTCTAGGTTTTTTTTTGTGTTGTAGTCTAAGGTTCAAGAAGCAGACCCTAGGGTTGGGGTGTAAGGGTTTAAAGAAGAAGGGGTAATGGGTTAGGTCTTGCTGGGCTTAAAAATTGGGCCAAAAGATTAAAAATGGACCTTTCTCATTAAAAATGTGATAAACTAACCCAAAAACTCACTCTTGCTTTTGAAAAATAATATAAAATGTATAAAATAAAAATATAAAACTAATCATAATTAATTAAAACAAATAATATTATGCTATGAAACTATTTTGGTATTTTTCAAGATTATGTAAAATAAAAATCCTAGTAAAATAGTATGACTACAAAATATTAATGAAACTATTTTTTTTTTGTAATTTTCGTTTTTGTGCCAAAAATAATGTAAAAGAGTCAAAATTAGTTGAAATAATTATATTAGACCTAAACTAAGTATTTAAATGCTAAAAAGAGTAAAATCTCGGGGAGGGTCAAAAATTACATGTCTACAGCTGACCCTCTTTGACTGGAAATATGAAGTATTTTCATACAAAGAACGACTAGACAAGTTTTTTGACCCCGACCCTTATTTAGAAAGACCAAAAACTAAGAGAAAGGAAGAGAATGTGACTGAGCCCTGGTATCTGAGCTACGTACATATCATTGGCTATAAAGGAATCAGGCCACGTGTAGGTCAGAAGTGAGTATGATGATGGAGTATACCAAGGTGGAGAGCCAATCAAGGTACCATTCCCTCGAGGTTCTGGTCTGCGGTCCTGTTATTACATCAAAATTAAAAAATTAAAAAGTCTAACTAAGTCTGTCACTATGAATTATAAAATTCCTATCTATAAGTCTTCTGAAGCTTGAGCTTGAGTCTTGAATGGTTTTTCATGCAGACTTTAGATTTGAACCCTGACGCTCGTTAGCTGCAGGTGCTAGCTCGTTCTTCTTTAGCTTTTTCGGATCAAGACCGGACATGTAGCGCTCTTGACTTCAACCACGTCTTGAGCAGTTCACATTTTTTTCCGCTTCTGCATTTTGGATTCACTTTCTTTCTTTTCTTTCTTTTTTTTTTCTTTGGATTGAGACTACTTCTGTTGGTCATCTCGGACTGTTGACTCGCATTCTTGCCACGAACTTCTGCTACTTCTAACATGAATTGAATTCTGAAATGACTTTGAAAAGAGTTTGAAATGGATTCCCTCGTTCTCCAGGTGGGCACCTGATTACCAAAACTTGAATTGTATTCCCTTGTTATGCAGGTGGGCGCCTGATTACCAAAACTTGAATTGTATTCCCTCGTTATCCAGGTGGGCGCCTGATTACCAAAACTTGAATTGTATTCCCTCATTATCCAGGTGGGCGCTGATTACCAAAAACTTGAATTGTATTCCCTCGTTATCCAGGTAGGCGCCTGATTACCAAAACTTGAATTGTATTCCCTCGTTATCTAGGTGGGCGCCCGATTACCAAAACTTGAATTGTATTCCCTCGTTATCCAGGTGGGCGCCTGATTACTAAAAACTTGAATCGTATTCCCTCGTTATCCAGGTGGGTACCTGATTACCAAAACATGAATTGTATTCCATCGTTATCCAGGTAGGCGCCTAATTACCAACAACTTGAATTATATTCCCTCGTTATCCAGGTGGGTGCCTAATTATCAAAAACTTGAATTGTACTCCCTCGTTATCCAAGTGGGTGCCTGATTACCAAAACTTGAATTGTATTCCCTCGTTATCCAGATGGGTGCCTGATTATCAAAAACTTGAATTGTACTCTCTCGTTATCCAGGTGGACGCCTAATTATCAAAAACTTAAATTGTATTCCCTCGTTATCCAGGTGGGTGCCTGTTTGCTAAAACTTGAAACTGTATTCCCTCGTTATCCAGGTGGGCGCCTGATTACCAAAACTTGAAACTGTATTCCCTCGTTATCCAGGTGGGTGCCTGATTGCTAAAACTAGAAAACTGTATTCCCTCGTTATCCAGGTGGGTGCCTGGTTGCTAAAATTTAAAACTGTATTCCCTCGTTATCCAGGTGGACGCCTGATTGCTAAAACTTGAAATTGTATTCCTTCGTTATCCAGGTGGGAGCTTGATTGTGAATACTTGAAACTGTATTCCCTCGTTATCTAGGTGGGCGCCTGATTGCGAAAACTTGAAACTGTATTCCCTCGTTATCCAGGTGGGCGCCTGATTGCAAAAACTTGAAACTGTATTCCCTCGTTCTCCAGGTGAGCGCCTGATTGCCAAAACTTGAATTATATTCCCACCTGTGGTACATGATATTGCAACAAAACAGACAAAATAAAAGAAATTTTCTGCCCCAGTTTGGAATCTGGGCACATCTGTGAGTGTTAATCGAATCATGTTACCTAAAAGAGCTCTAAGAATTTAAAATCTAAATCTCATTATTCAGGAGGGCCTTGAAAACTTCAAATTAAATCTCATCTTAAGAGTGAAAACTTTAAAGATAAATTATACTTCCTTATGCTAAAACTTAAAATTAAGTCTCATTATCCAGGAGGGTCCTGAGAACTTTTAAAATTAAACCCCATTATCCAGGAGGGTCCTGAAAATTTTAAACTAAATCCCATTATCCAAGAGAGTCCTGAGAACTTTTAAAATTAAATCCCGTTATCCAGGAGGGTCCTGAGAACTCTTAAAACTAAATCCCATTATCCAGGAGGGTCCTGAAAACTCTTTTGAAATTAAATCCATTATCCAGGAGGGTCCTGAAAATTTTAAACTAAATCCTATTATCTAGGAGGGTCCTGAGAAGTCGAAAATGAACTTACCTGAACCATGCTCTCTTCTTGGAGGATTCTGAACAGAATTTCTTGCCCCTGAACCATGCTTTCTTCGTGGGAGGTTCCCAGTGGATTAACAAAAATTTTTGCCCCTGTTTCAGATAAAATCTTATTAGTTTAAAAACGTGGTGGTTAGTTTGTGGCATCAGTACCGAGTGTCTGCTTCTGCCACTTCCATGATAACTTTGATTTCAACTTGGACGACCTTGACTGTTATCGACTACCCATTTTCTTTTAACCCTTATCACAGAAAACACCTCTACTCCATTTGATCCCAATATCCTCTATCTTGTTGCATTTTGCTCATGGATTGACATTTACCGAACCCTTGCATTTCTCACATGAATCCCAAAGCATGTTGATTGTTACCAACTCAATGCGCATACCAATTTTTCCTAACTCATGCCACTTTGATGTGCTAGCCAAATTCGTTTTGTGCAATTGAAAAGCTGGTAGAAAATTTTGAAGTCATTTCTCACTTGTTCTGACCAAACAAACTCAAGAAAGGACTCAAACAAAACGAGAGGATACCAACTATCAGATGTGACAAGGGACAAGGGAAAGAGATGATACCTAACAAGAAAATTACAAAGTTGAAACTTATCAGATGTGGATACCAACTCTAATGACCATGACATGTACCTTCGGCCTAATCTCTCAAGCAAGTCTAATATTCAACTCTTGTTGTAGCTCTTCGCTGTGAAACTGGCTTCAGCACTTCAATTGTCCCATTTGATCCACAATCCTCAGTCGACTTGTAGTGCCATGAAGGTTTTCACCATCAAGCCTCTCTCATTTTGCTCTTTTCTCAACTCACTGTCGCCTTACGTTGCCCCTGAGGGTTTTCACCGATAAGACTCTCTCATTTTATCATTTTCTCTCGTTGTGCTGAGAACAAAGGTATTACCCATGATGCAGGAAGACAATACTTTCACCACAGACTTTGTCACGACCCAATCCCCGAACCCGGTCGTGATGGCGCCTCTCGTGAAGACAAGGCCAGCCAAACCAAAATGGAATACCTCTTTTAGATAGTTAATCATCATAACAGTAATAACATATAATATAATACTCATAAATTACGGAATTTAACGATAATAACAGCAGGAACCATCCCGACACATCCCAAACCGAGGTGTCACAAGTCATGAGCTACTACAGAATCTTCTATAGATCTACAAAGTACGGAATCCGATACAACAGTCTGAAGAAAACATAAATGATAGAGGATAGGAGAGACAAGGGTCTGCGGACGTCAACAACTACCTCGTAACTCCAAATCACTGCCTAGCCTGGAAGGAATCAGCGCTCAGGTGCGGACTCTGCTATACCTGAATCTGCACACATGGTGCAGGGAGTAATGTGAGTACTCCGACTCAGTGAGTAATAATTATAAATAATGGTTGAAAGTATGAAAACACGTAAAGGCACAAAGCAATTCCATATCAAGCAGTAAAATCACTTAAAGCAGTAAATCAGTGAAGAAATCAAATGATATTCCTTTTTAAAACAAGTAAAATAGGTAATTTAACAGGTAATTAACAAGTAGAAATTTGCCCCTCGGGCACAGTATCAATCGCTTAGCATAGTATCAGCCCATCGGGCTCACTCTCAGTACAGTATCAGCCCCTCGGGCTACCTCACAATCACTCAGCATAATGGTCAGCCATTGTTACCTGACCAACTTTCATCAAACAGTGTCATTGTTACCACTGTTTCAAATCACATGGGTACCCACGCTCACTGTGGGTGTGCAGACTCCGGAGGGGCCCCTTACGGCCCAAGCGCTATATCAAGCCACCTCGTGGCATCATCACTCAGCATATCCTCACATCACTCAAGCCATCGCATGGCATAAATAGTATCTCAGGCCCTCGGCCTCATATCACTCAGCATATCCTCACATATGGCCCTCGGCCTCACTCAGTCCAGAAATCATCATAAACCCCTTGGGCATTAGTAAAACAGTAGTCCTCAGCCCAAAATATGATGTAGAAATATCATTTTAGTTTTAAAACTGAGTAAAAGTGGATGAGTTTGTAAAGCAGTAGATAGCAACAAGACTGAGTTCAAATAATAAGTCAAGTAGTGAGGAAACAGTGATAAAAATCCTCGCAGGGTTCAAATAGTTGGCACAAAGCCCAAACATGGCAATCAGCCCAAATCATGATGGTAACAAATGAATTTCAGTCAAATATTCAGTAAAGTCATCTAAAAAATCTACAAGCATTTTAACATTAGCTCAATCCGCATTGTAAGCACGTGATTTTTGCCTTATATGAGAATTACTCCCAAAAAATTCAAAAATAAAATGATTTTTCTTTGGTGTACAATTTTGTGATATTTTGAAGAATTATTTGTATTTGTCTGTGCGTGTTTATTCGCTAAATTAATAAAAAATACAAAAATATGTCGCATTTTGCATGTAGGATTTAATTCTACAATTGTTAGTAATTAAAATTGTTTTACAAAAATTAAAGATTACAAAAATAGGCATCGTTTGCATTTTTAGCATTTAATGTCCAAATATATAATTTTATGCTTAATTAATACTTAATTGTGCGTTAATTGTTATTGGGAGTTAATTTGCGCCTTTATAACTTAATTTAGTTCTTAATAATAGTTTAAGTATTTTTATAATTTAGTTTTAGAAAAATAAAAGAAGAAAAGAGAGCGAAAATATAAAGAAAGTCGGAATTTGGCCTCTTCTTCAATTTCAAGCTATAGGCCCAAAAAATGGCCCAATCTTCCCTACGACCCAGTCCATTTCGAACTGGGTCGACCCAGTCCATTAACCCAACACCCCTTCTTCATTTTTGTCCAACACAAAACAAAACCAAAAAAAATAAAAAATAAAAAATAAAAAGTGAATTATCACTATTAATAGTTTTATTTTTTGTTTTTTTATATATATAAAAAAAAATCCGAAAATATTTTATTTTATTTATTATTTTTATTTTAAAATATATATATATATATATATATATATATATATATATATATATATATATAGTAATTTCGGAAATGATTTTAAAAAAATAAAAAATAAAAAAATAAAAAAAAGTAAAAGAATGTAGAAAATTTAAAAAAAAGTAAAAAGTTTTAAAAAATTTAAAAGTAAAAGAAGGTTGGAATTAAAAAATAAATATAAAGATATCTGAAAATTTAAAAAATTTAAAGTAATTGAAAGTAGCATTTTTAAAAGAAAAAGAAAAGATAGTGGTTTATTTTTTAAAGAAAAGTTAAATAAAGTGAGATTCTCTTTTAAAAAAATAAAAAGTGGGATTTTAAATAAGATAAAGTAATTAAAGTTGGAATTTTAAAAATAAAAGTAAATAAATGTGGGATTTCTTTTTCTAAAAAAATAAAAGCAATTTGTAAGTGGGATTTCTTTTAATTAAAAAAATAATAAAATAATAAAAAACAAATCTGAAAATTTCGAAAATTTTGCTATAAATAGAAGAGAAAATTTAGGAAGAAGGGTGGAAAAAAAGAGAGGAAAAACTAGATAGAGAGAAGAAAAAAAGAGGGGGCGTAGTGAGAAGTATACACCCGATATACATTCTGTATACACTGAATATACATGGGCAGAATTCATTTTGGAGAGTTTTGAAGTTGAAAAAAAATAGTTACTGCTTCATTGCCTCGCTTAAGATCTGAAATAGTCAGAACCTTCCTGCCTTTTACTTCTTCACTATACTTGGAGTCGTTTATAGTCTCCTGGGTTTTCTGCTATTCCTACTGTACTGGTTTGCGATGTTGCTGAATCTGCTGTTGCTGTGTTATTACTGCTGCTGACTTCTCCTTCTTTTGTTCTTGTACTGCTGTTTCCAGGTACACATTTGTACAATCTCGGCTTGAAGCAAAAAATGAAATATTAATCAGGCTTTGTTCCTGTTGAATTCCTCCTGTTTAGATTTGTGGTTGAATATAATTTTTCTTTCTTCGTATAAAGATGTAGTTGAATGATTAATGAATAATGAGGTTGCATATGTATACTTTCTTCATCTAATAATGTTAGTTTAAATTACGGAGAATAATTAATCTGTTTTGATATTATGGTCAATCTCATGTTCTAGTATTATTGAATAACAGAATATAAAATGAAAGCAGTTTTTCTTTGTACAAACTCGATCGCAATTTTCCATTCGCATTAGCCGTAAACTAATAACTAATAAGTTACGTTTTTCAGCATGTAAATAATTAAGAGATTTTCTTTTAGTTTAGAGACGAACTTAATAGAAAATATAGTCATTGTAGGTTTATCCTGTAAAAATAAAAATGAGACGAGCCTCGCCAAATAAAACGTATAGATTGCGGGGCCCTCACAAAATGTATGGTTTAATTAGAATTCGGAAGGACCGTTTAGCGAATTTCACGGTCTTCCCCAAAATAATAACGCGATAGTCTCTTTAGGCGCGTGTTTAATATTTTACTTTCTTAAGCCTGGGTGTGCATTTCATGCGATCCGAATCCAAATCCCAAAACATCAAATAAAACGTGTTCCGGATTGTGGGTGCATTTCATGTAACGCAGTCCAAAGACGTGTTTTAAGCGATGTTCATATTTCTTTTAAAAACAATAATAATAAAGCGGTTAAAAGATAAAATTTGCACATAAGTTCATATTTGTATAAAATCAGACAATCAAGCCGAATATAACAGTTGAGCGACCGTGCTAGAACCACGGAACTCGGGAATGCCTAACACCTTCTCCCGGGTTAACAGAATTCCTTATCCGGATTTCTGGTACGCAGACTGTAATATGGAGTCATTCTTTTCCTCGATTCGGGATTAAAATTGGTGACTTGGGACACCCTAAATCTCCCAAGTGGCGACTCTGAAATAAATAAACCAATCCCGTCTCGATTGTCCTTTAATTGGAAAAACTCCCTTGCACCCTCGCGGGTGCGGAAAAAGGAGGTGTGACAGCTTTGGCGACTCTGCTGGGGAATTGGCCCAGAACCACTGGTTCAAGGTTAGAAATTCGAGCTTAAAATAACTGTTATAGTTGGCTTTATTTATTATCTGATTTTTACATGTTTATGCTTAATATGCTAAATGATGCTTTTACCGCTTTAATATTATCTGAATTGTGTATAAAACTGCTACGAAACTCTTCTTCTTTCTGAGTCTTCTAAATTTATGGTGTACACGTGCGCGTGACCCACCTTTCTGTTAGAAGTCATACCAAATAAGACGAAGTTGGGACAAGTAACTAGGCCGGGCAGACTTTCGTGCTCCCGGTACGTTGCCCCCATTTCGGCTCAAGCTGTCCACTTGGGTAAGCCAGGGCTAGAACAATATGCCTCAGGTTTTTTTTCACTTAGAATAACTCAGCTTCATGCCGGATCCCTAGTAGGAACGTTTGTTTGCATCACGTGCATTTGACTTTGGAGGCTCAACACAGGGGTTGGGTCTGTCTAGGACAGGTGTACCAAAAAATAAAAATGACCATCCTGATGCATCTTACTTGCTGCTATTTGCGCATTTATTTGATTCGGACTTTTGTGTTGACTGACTTTTGAATATCAGGAATAATATTTTGAAATTGAAAAAAATAGCGGTTAGGGAATTGATTGTTTATTTTTGAAAAAAAAAACAATGCCCAAATAACTGTCAAAACTCTGCCGAAATTTTGAGAAAATGAGAAAAAAAATATTTTATTAGTTTGTTTTATTAAAAGCAAAGGAAAAATAGAAAGAAAAAAAAGAGTCGTTGTTCTGTCTTGTTTTTAAAAAACAAATTAGAAAAAAAAATAGTTTGTCTTGCCATAAAAAAAATGAAAATGAAAAAAAGTCTTGTTTTAAAATGAGTTTTTATTTATTTATTTGTTTAGATACCAAAATAAAAATAACTAATAAAATAAAAAGAGTCGCGTCGAAAGTGGTTTTATTATTTGTTGCAAATATGTATATATATAAAAATCCAAAAAAGTTGTTCTTTATTTCCAAAAAATGTATATATATCTTTATTTGTTGCAAAAATATTTGTCGTGCCAAAAGTCTAGAAAAGTTTTTTTTAGACTCTCAATTTTCAAAACAAAAAAAAAATCCAAATTTTTTTTTTCCGTTATTGACTTCTTTAGAAAGTCTTTTAATTATTAAAATATATATATATATATATATATATATATATATATATATATATAATAAAATAAAATAAATTCGAAAATATTTTCCTTCTTCTTTAAAAATTGAAAAGAAAATTCAAAATTCAAAAAATATTTTTTTAGAAAGCGTTTCTTTTATTAAAGGTAAAATTCCAAAAAAAAAATATTTTCTTTCTTCTTAGAATAAGAAAAAAAATATCTTCCTTTTACTTTTGAAATTCTCAAAGTTCAAATCAAAAGAAAAGGAATTCTTAGAAATCTTTCTTTCAAAAAGAAAATCAATCAAAAATCCAAAAAAAATATAAAAATACTTCCTTTCTTCTTTTAAAGCAGTTCTTTTACAAAAAAAAATCATAATTTAAAATCAGTTTATTTACTTTATTCATGACCGGCCCGAACTACGCAGTTTGATTCTCACCGGATGTGAGATACGTAGGCAACCCCCATCGGGTCCAACCCCCATTTTTGCTAAAATAACCAAAAACCAATAAATAAATAAAAAACATGTCAAAATTTTAATTTTTTTTCATAAATAAGTCGGGCAGTGTCCAGCCTCCACTTTTTGCTAAAACAAAATAGCCAAAAAAAAAATATGTCAAATTTTAAGAATCATAAAGAAGTCGGGTGACGTTGTTTTATCAAGACATAGCCGAATGTTCCCGAATGGGACGCCAGAAGGCCGACTTTGCATAAACAACCACCTTTTGGGTCATGTTTAGGATTTTGGTCTAGTTGACCCACACAGCCTTAAAAATCTTCGTCCCCGAGGCGCTGAAGGGCCGTGTTTGCAACACCAGGTTTTTATTGTAATTTAAAAAAAAAAAAAAATAGTCGGCGGTCAGGTGAATACCGTTTGAATTTTGTCATAATAAGCCGAGCCAGCTTCGGCCGCGTCTTAAACCGTTCTTGCCGAAATAGCCTCAGAGTATCTTTCAGTTGTCGAAAGGCTATTTTCTTAAAAGAACGGACAAGTGTGTAAAGTGTCATAAAATAATCCTCTCCGGCCTCAAAATTTGGACGGGGCCACATTTGCAAAAATAACCGTTTGGTTGCATTTGTCAAACGGAGAAAGGAAGCTGGCCGTTTATTTTGGAGTTTGTAAAACTTTTGATTATAATATGTGGGTCGTTTGATTTTCTAGTTTGTAGGTCATTTTTAAACCTTTGAAACCCAATATGAAAATTGAAAAAAAAAATGATTAGTATTGCTTATCTTTTATTGGTCCGAACTACGCAAGGTCTGATTCATGCAGGGGCATGATACGTAGGCAATCTCTATAAGATTCGACCACCACAATAAAATATATATAATATAATAAAATAAAATAAAATATAAGTGAATAAAATTTTCAAGAAAACTGGGACGACACAAGCAGTCGAGCAAATGCATAATAGAAAGGGATATTTGTCTAGGAGCATTGCATCTCAACGTGTAATTATATATGTGTTAAATTCTCAAAACTAACAAGTTTGTTCATTTCCAGAATTCAAGCAGTTAGTTTCTCTAAAGAGTATACTGGCATATTATCATTATCACACGAGATCAAAAGGACGAATACCCGAAAGTATGTCTATCCCAGATGTTGACACAGGTATTGAGCTAGAGGAGATGGATGTCGGGAAAATGAAAGAAGAGATGTTTAAACTCAAACAGCAAATGGCTGAAATGTACCAGGCTTGGTCTACAGGGCAGTTACCCCTATCTTACCCAACTAACCCTGCTCCATCAATGACCCAAACTCAGGATAATATTACCACTGAATTATCCCCAAATTTCCCCATTTACCAACACTACCGAGGAATCACCTCTCAAACACCGCAGTCTCCACCTCCAAAACCAGTTTCATACTTTCCTCCACCTGTGACTCCTGTTTTCGTAGCACCTCCCCCGGCTACATTCCACAAATCTCCTAGTGAGCCTACATTCCAGGCCCAGGACAACCAATATTACCCCCGGAGCCCACCCTCAAAGCCTCCGAACTCCATTCAACTGCTCCTCGTTTTGATATCCCAACCGAAATTGACAAGCCAACCAAAAATGCTGAACAAGAAGAAATGTTCAGGAAGGTCAAAAGTCTAGAACAATCATTCCGAGACATGCAGGGATTAGGTGGGCAAGTCAGTGTAGCTTACAAGGATTTGTGCTTGTTCCCAAATGTACAATTACCAGTTGGTTTCAAGATGCCTAAATTTGACCTATACGATGGGCACGACGACCCAGTAGCCCACTTAAGGGGTTTCTGTAGCAAGATGCGAGGAGCTGGGGGAAAGGATGAATTATTGATGGCTTACTTCAGTCAAAGTCTAAGCGGATCAGCTTTGGAGTGGTATACACGCCAGGACCATGAGAGATGGTACACCTGGGATGACCTGGCACAGGCATTCACATACCATTTCCAATACAATCTGGAAATCATCCCAGATAGATTATCTTTGACAAAATTTGAGAAGAAACATAATGAAAGTTTCAGAGAGTATGGTTTTCGGTGGAGAGAACAGGCAGCAAGAGTGGATCCTCCTATGAAGGAGAGTGAAATGGTAGACTACTTCCTCCAAGCCTTGGAACCAACTTACTATGCCCATTTGGTTTCAGCGGTAGGGAAATCATTCAACGAGGTAGTGAAGATGGGAGGTATGGTGGAAGAAGGCCTCAAGACAAATAAAATTATGAGCTATTCATCAATTAAGGCAGCTACTCAAGCTATTCAAGGCAGGGTAGGAGAAATCGGAAGAAAGAAGAGAGAGGAAGCAGCGGTAGTTGGTTCAGGAATTTGGTCGGGACCCAGAGGTTCACCGCCTTACTATAATCAACAACGACCTCGCCAATCAACTTACCACCACAATTCATCCCAACACTACTATCACCTTACAGAGCCCCATTCTTCCATTAACCAAGCCCAAACATATACTCAGCCTCCGGTTCGCTCGCAATGGCGCGCACCGGCTCCCCAGAACACACATACACCACTGCAAAACACCTATTCACCACCAAGAGCCTACAAGAACCCTCCAGGGGTAGGTTTCCGGGGAAATCAGGCTTTCAGAAATGAAAAAATACAAAGAACATTCACTGAGTTAGGGGAACCTATACTGCCGTATTCCACAAATTAAGGCAGTTAGGCTTGTTGAGTCCTGTTGAGCCCAGATTGCCAAATCCCTTTCCCAAAAATATGGACCACTCGGTAAGCTGTGAGTATTGTTCGGGGGCTCTCGGTCATGATACCGAGAAATGTTGGAAGTTGAAACATGCAGTACAAAATCTTATTGACACCAACAAGATTGAGGTTCAGACACCAGAGGCACCCAACATCAATCAGAACCCGTTGCCGGCACAACTTGAAACCCACATGATTGAGCTAATGCACGAAGGAGGGAAGCTAAAGAAACCCTCACAAACAGTGATGATGATCCGTGTCGGTTCAAAATAAATGTTAACCAGTGGGAAAACGGTGGTATAGTTGGAAAAGGTGGATAACAAGCCAGTTATGGTGTTGGGAAAAGGGTTCAATGAGGCAGATGTACAGTTTGTGGGGTTGAAAGCAAAAATCAACAATTGAATGGCTACTCCTCTTCCTATACGAAGGGAGTCTTGGTAGTGGGCTCTGATTTTCTTTTTTGTTGTCTGGATTATTCCAGGGTTGTAATCCAAATCTTTCTTGTGCTCGCCAAAGTGTGAAACCTTACTATCCCGTATTTTAATAAAATGAAAGTTTTTTTTTCCTCATTCCTTATTTTGTTTTAATTTTTCTTCTTATTTTTGTCTTCTGAACAGTTCTCTTTCTACTGATTCTAATGACATGGCATGCACGACGGATCTTCAACCTAGTCTAAAAAAAGAAATCAATCAATCTGATTTCGAACTTATAGTACAAGATTGTGATGATAAGTCGGAATACGATGAGGACTAAGCCTTCAGAAAAATTAACAGAGAGTTGAGCCAAGTTGAAAAAAAAAAAAGAGCCCAACTCAAATGACACGGAAGCCGTCAATCTAGGGGATGCGGATGACATCAGGGAAGCTAAGATAAGCATCCACATGGAACCAAACATCAGGGAAGAACTAATCAAAGCACTTACTGAATTCAAAACATTTTGCATGGTCATACGACGACATGCCGGGCTTAAGCACCAATCTAGTGGTTCAAAAATTGCCCACTGACCCGGCATTACCCCCGTCCAGCAAAATTCAGGAAGATCAAAACCAACGTGAGTGGGAAGATTAAGGAAGAAGTGACCAAACAGCTGAATACTAAGGTTATTCGGGCCGCTCGATATCCTGATTGGTGGGCTAATGTGGTGCCAAAAAAAAAAGGAAAATCCGAGGTATGTGTTGATCATCGCAATCTAAACAGAGCAAGCCCGACGCTTTATGATCCACAGATATCGAAGGGAAATGCATCGACATGGCTATCAATTCTGACGCAGTTAAGAGATATTATGATTTCTGGTAATTGTAATTGTTGTTTGTTTGTACTTAGCATTTATCAGAGAATGAAATGACGGAGACAATTCTTTCTTCTATCCAAACACTTTGACCTTTGCTTCCCCTTTTGAGCCTTATTTACTCTTTCATACCCCTCTTTTGGAATCTGTAATGAAAACGAAAAAAGTAATGATAATAAGAACAAAAGAAAAGTCAATAAAAAAAAACAAAGGAATGGGAACTACGTTTGACCTGATTCCTCAAAGAAGGATACGTAGGCGCCTCACGGCTCGGTCATAGTGTAACATAGTGTGCATAAGGTAACATATTGTGACAAAATAAAAATCCCCAAGCAAGAAAAACTGGGGCAGAAGTTGGCGCTTGTAATTTTGGCAAGAAAGTTTGATTCCAAGAGTTGTACTATTTTACCCCTAAAAATTATTTTTGAACTTTTGATACCCCCTTCTCCTTTCAGCCATACACAAAAATCCCTATTGATGTCCAAAAAAGACCTCCCGATCAGTATCTGAGAAGTGCTAAGTCAATGCAAATGGAAGTCGGGAATAACACTCTGATCCCCAGCAAAGAAGAAGATCATAAGCTGGAACTGAATTGATAGCCAAAAGAATCCCCAACAGAGAGAGTCATATCGGCAACACTCCAATTCCCAGCTGAAAAATAAAATAAAATGAGAGAGTCTTATCGGTGAAAACCTTCACAGGCACCATAAGGCGACAGGAGTTGAGAGAAATGAGAGAGTCTTATTAGTGAAAACCTCTCGAAGGGCACTATGAGGCGACAAAACAAGATTGGCGGGAAGGATCCGCAAAGAGTTGAGTGCCTGTTTATCCCCAACAACATGAGGCCGTCTGGAAGGTTGATTGATACAAATAGACTGGGTTGATTAATCCGGAATGCGCGACATGATCGTTGGAATCGGTTATATCATTCAGATAAGTTCTTTTCTTTCCTTTTCCCTAGTTGTTCAGAAAGACTTCTTCTTTTTTCTATTTTTTGAAATCATCACTTTTTCATTTCTTGGTTTAAAAGACTTACCTTCCCAGCAGTTTGTTTTTGAAAAGGATTTTCAGAGCTTACTACCAGTTGCCAAAATGATGCAAAGCAAAATGCGAATAGGACACGCCAAAGATAAGGCGATAAAGAGAAAAGAAGTTGGTCGCAAGACCAAATGATGAAAGGGGCCTAGATCCCAATAGGACCAAATTTCCAGGGGAAGTTGGAGAAAAACAGGAAAACAACAGTTGAGAAAATTGTGGACCTAATTCCAAGAGGGCCCCCGACAGATCATCGAGATGTAGGAGCATCCCCAACAGATTTTCGACCAAGTTCCAAGAGGGTCGGACAACATAGAGTGGGGAAGGGAGAAAGGGAAAAAACCATCCCAGTAGGAGTATCATAACCAACCACCGGGTTTTTAAACTAACAAATTTTGTTTGGTTTGAAACAGGTAAATGGAATGGCAGTGAAGATCATAAGGGAAAATGCAAACTGGGGCAGAAAATTTTCTTTTCAGTTAGAAAATTTTCTGGAAATCAGGTACCCATTTGGGGAAGAATAAAGATAGCACCAATGAAGTGGTCTTTGAACCAGGGTTTCCCCCAACATAATAAGCTTCCAATGGAGGAAGTTGATCCCCAGCAGACAAAACAAAGAGATGACATTTGTGCTCAGAAAAGCAAAGAGTCATTATCCTCCCCAGCAGCTTCCAGAAGAATGAAGCATCGATTTGAAGGGATAAAATTCCCCAGCAGCGTTATCCTCAACAACGTTATCCCAAGAAGATAACACTTTTATCCCCAGCAGTGTTAAGAAAGAAAAAAAAAGAAAAAAGAAAAAAAATTGAATTTGAAGGAAGGAAAGAAAGGAG
This sequence comes from Nicotiana tabacum, assembly GCF_000715075.1. NCBI lineage: Eukaryota > Viridiplantae > Streptophyta > Magnoliopsida > Solanales > Solanaceae > Nicotiana > Nicotiana tabacum. Next base: position 211,256,228 of record NC_134082.1, on the reverse strand, counting down.
ACTCCCCCAGTGGTATTATCCCCAGCAATCAGGCATCCACCTGGAGAACAAGGATGAGTAGTTGAAGTATTAGTAATCAGGCATCCACCTGGAGAACAAGGAAGAGCAATGAAATATCAGAAATCAGGCGTCCACCTGGAGAACAAGGAAGAGCAATGAAAGAAACAGCAATCAGGCATCCACCTGGAGAACAAGGATGAGTAGTTGAAGTATTAGTAATCAGGCATCCACCTGGAGAACAAGGAAGAGCAATGAAATATCAGAAATCAGGCGTCCACCTGGAGAACAAGGAAGAGCAATGAAAGAAACAACAATCAGGCGTCCACCTGGAGAACAAGGATGAAGAAAAGAAATAGCAATCATCTGGAGAACAAGGATGAAGAATTGAATTAGCAGTCAGGCGTCCACGTGGAGAACAAGGAAGAACAGTTGAAATATCAGAAGTCAGGCGTCCACCTGGAGAACAAGGAAAAGCATCAAAACTGGGGAAGAAGATTTTCTGCCATGGTCGAAAATTTTCTCAGAAGAACAAGGAAATCAATTCAAGTTTTAAGAGATAGCAAGACAATAAGATTTGGAGAAAAATAGTCGGAGGTAAGACAATTCCAAGATGTTGAAAATGGGATCATCCGCCCTCGAATAGGATATTTGGGTTCATCCACCCTCGAATAGGATATTTTGGGATCATCCGCCCTCGAATAGGATATTCTGGGTTCATCCGCCCTCGAATAGGATATTCTGGGTTCATCCGCCCTCGAATAGGATATTCTGGGTTCATCCGCCCTCGAATAGGATATTTTGGGTTCATCCGCCCTCGAATAGGATATATTGGGTTCATCCGCCCTCGAATAGGATATTTGGGTTCATCCGCCCTCGAATAGGATATTTTGGGTTCATCCGCCCTCGAATAGGATATTTTGGGTTCATCCGCCCTCGAATAGGATATTCTGGGTTCATCCGCCCTCGAATAGGATATTCTGGGTTCATCCGCCCTCGAATAGGATATTTTGGGTTCATCCGCCCTCGAATAGGATATTTTGGGTTCATCCGCCCTCGAATAGGATATTTTGGGTTCATCCGCCCTCGAATAGGATATTTGGGTTCATCCGCCCTCGAATAGGATATTTGGGTTCATCCGCCCTCGAATAGGATATTTTGGGTTCATCCGCCCTCGAATAGGATATTTGGGTTCATCCGCCCTCGAATAGGATATTCTGGGTTCATCCGCCCTCGAATAGGATATTCTGGGTTCATCCGCCCTCGAATAGGATATTCTGGGTTCATCCGCCCTCGAATAGGATATTCTGGGTTCATCCGCCCTCGAATAGGATATTCTGGGTTCATCCGCCCTCGAATAGGATATTCTGGGTTCATCCGCCCTCGAATAGGATATTTTGGGTTCATCCGCCCTCGAATAGGATATTTTGGGTTCATCCGCCCTCGAATAGGATATTTTGGGTTCATCCGCCATCGAATAGGATATTTGGGTTCATCCGCCCTCGAATAGGATATTTGGGTTCATCCGCCCTCGAATAGGATATTTGGGTTCATCCGCCCTCGAATAGGATATTTTGGGTTCATCCGCCCTCGAATAGGATATTTTGGGTTCATCCGCCCTCGAATAGGATATTTGGGTTCATCCGCCCTCGAATAGGATATTTGGGTTCATCCGCCCTCGAATAGGATATTTGGGTTCATCCGCCCTCGAATAGGATATTTGGGTTCATCCGCCCTCGAATAGGATATTTGGGTTCATCCGCCCTCGAATAGGATATTTGGGTTCATCCGCCCTCGAATAGGATATTTTGGGTTCATCCGCCCTCGAACAGGATATTTTGGGTTCATCCGCCCTCGAACAGGATATTTTGGGTTCATCCGCCCTCGAACAGGATATTTTGGGTTCATCCGCCCTCGAACAAGATATTTTGGGTTCATCCGCCCTCGAATAGGATATATGGGTTCATCCGCCCTCGAATAGGATATTTTGGGTTCATCCGCCCTCGAATAGGATATTTTGGGTTCATCCGCCCTCGAATAGGATATTTTGGGTTCATCCGCCCTCGAATAGGATATTTGGGTTCATCCGCCCTCGAATAGGATATTTCGGGTTCATCCGCCCTCGAATAGGATTTTATATTTTAAAGTTGTTGAAATCAGGAGCCCCCCCTGAAGAACAGAATGGCGATGTATTGGTTGAAGAGAGGAATGACATTCATTTTTAAAGTTGTTGTTGAAGTTGGGAACCCGCCCATAGAACAGAGGCATACATTTCAGTCTTTAATTTTCAAGCATTGAACTTGGGAGCCCGCCCAGATAACAGAGGCATACATTTCAAGTCTTTAATTTTCAAGTATTAAAATTGGGAGCCCGCCCAGATAACAGAGGCATACATTTCAAAATCAAGTCAGAGGACAATAAAATAGAGGGTTACAATAGGAATCCCCAGCAGGAAACAATAAAATTCCCCGACACCGGGAAACAGAAGGTTGCAACAAGAGGTCACAGTACAAACTCAAGTACATGTGTCAAAAGAAGAAAAGCACCGAAAGAAATGCAAGCAGACAAGGAAGCAAGGCAACAAAAACAAATTGTACTCTAGCCTAGCTTCTTGTTTTTTTAAGCACGGTGTAACAAGGAGATCGGTAAGCAGTAGTAATAGCATGCAACAACAGTAACATTGCAGTCCAACGGTAGTCCCAGCTACCAAAATTTCTCGAACTACATTGACCTGATTCCTGTTTAGCCCAGGATATGTAGAAAACTTTTGAAGCAAAGGTTCGGTCAAATCTTTTTCAAAAAAATGCTTCAACGGAGTACTCGGATGGGCAAAAATCGCTCGCTTTATCTTTGCACGAAAACCCTTCGTGTCTCCGGGCAAAGAGGGGCAGCTGTAAGCACGTGATTTTTGCCTTATATGAGAATTACTCCCAAAAAATTCAAAAATAAAATGATTTTTCTTTGGTGTACAATTTTGTGATATTTTGAAGAATTATTTGTATTTGTCTGTGCGTGTTTATTCGCTAAATTAATAAAAAATACAAAAATATGTCGCATTTTGCATGTAGGATTTAATTCTACAATTGTTAGTAATTAAAATTGTTTTACAAAAATTAAAGATTACAAAAATAGGCATCGTTTGCATTTTTAGCATTTAATGTCCAAATATATAATTTTATGCTTAATTAATACTTAATTGTGCGTTAATTGTTATTGGGAGTTAATTTGCGCCTTTATAACTTAATTTAGTTCTTAATAATAGTTTAAGTATTTTTATAATTTAGTTTTAGAAAAATAAAAGAAGAAAAGAGAGAGAAAATATAAAGAAAGTCGGAATTGGGCCTCTTCTTCAATTTCAAGCTATAGGCCCAAAAAATGGCCCAATCTTCCCTACGACCCAGTCCATTTCAAACTGGGTCGACCCAGTCCATTAACCCAACACCCCTTCTTCATTTTTGTCCAACACAAAACAAAACCAAAAAAAATAAAAAATAAAAAATAAAAAGTGAATTATCACTATTAATAGTTTTATTTTTTGTTTTTTTATATATATAAAAAAATCCGAAAATATTTTATTTTATTTATTATTTTTATTTTAAAAAATATATATATATTTATTTTAGTTTGTTTTATTAAAAGCAAAAATATATATAGTAATTTCGGAAATGATTTTAAAAAAATAAAAAATAAAAAAATAAAAAAAAGTAAAAGAATGTAGAAAATTTAAAAAAAAAAGTAAAAAGTTTTAAAAAATTTAAAAGTAAAAGAAGGTTGGAATTAAAAAATAAATATAAAGATATCTGAAAATTTAAAAAATTTAAAGTAATTGAAAGTAGCATTTTTAAAAGAAAAAGAAAAGATAGTGGTTTATTTTTTAAAGAAAAGTTAAATAAAGTGAGATTCTCTTTTAAAAAATAAAAAGTGGGATTTTAAATAAGATAAAGTAATTAAAGTTGGAATTTTAAAAATAAAAGTAAATAAATGTGGGATTTCTTTTTCTAAAAAAATAAAAGCAATTTGTAAGTGGGATTTCTTTTAATTAAAAAAATAATAAAATAATAAAAAACAAATCTGAAAATTTCGAAAATTTTGCTATAAATAGAAGAGAAAATTTAGGAAGAAGGGTGGAAAAAAAGAGAGGAAAAACTAGATAGAGAGAAGAAAAAAAGAGGGGGCGTAGTGAGAAGTATACACCCGATATACATTCTGTATACACTGAATATACATGGGCAGAATTCATTTTGGAGAGTTTTGAAGTTGAAAAAAAATAGTTACTGCTTCATTGCCTCGCTTAAGATCTGAAATAGTCAGAACCTTCCTGCCTTTTACTTCTTCACTATACTTGGAGTCGTTTATAGTCTCCTGGGTTTTCTGCTATTCCTACTGTACTGGTTTGCGATGTTGCTGAATCTGCTGTTGCTGTGTTATTACTGCTGCTGACTTCTCCTTCTTTTGTTCTTGTACTGCTGTTTCCAGGTACACATTTGTACAATCTCGGCTTGAAGCAAAAAATGAAATATTAATCAGGCTTTGTTCCTGTTGAATTCCTCCTGTTTAGATTTGTGGTTGAATATAATTTTTCTTTCTTCGTATAAAGATGTAGTTGAATGATTAATGAATAATGAGGTTGCATATGTATACTTTCTTCATCTAATAATGTTAGTTTAAATTACGGAGAATAATTAATCTGTTTTGATATTATGGTCAATCTCATGTTCTAGTATTATTGAATAACAGAATATAAAATGAAAGCAGTTTTTCTTTGTACAAACTCGATCGCAATTTTCCATTCGCATTAGCCGTAAACTAATAACTAATAAGTTACGTTTTTCAGCATGTAAATAATTAAGAGATTTTCTTTTAGTTTAGAGACGAACTTAATAGAAAATATAGTCATTGTAGGTTTATCCTGTAAAAATAAAAATGAGACGAGCCTCGCCAAATAAAACGTATAGATTGCGGGGCCCTCACAAAATGTATGGTTTAATTAGAATTCGGAAGGACCGTTTAGCGAATTTCACGGTCTTCCCCAAAATAATAACGCGATAGTCTCTTTAGGCGCGTGTTTAATATTTTACTTTCTTAAGCCTGGGTGTGCATTTCATGCGATCCGAATCCAAATCCCAAAACATCAAATAAAACGTGTTCCGGATTGTGGGTGCATTTCATATAACGCAGTCCAAAGACGTGTTTTAAGCGATGTTCATATTTCTTTTAAAAACAATAATAATAAAGCGGTTAAAAGATAAAATTTGCACATAAGTTCATATTTGTATAAAATCAGACAATCAAGCCGAATATAACAGTTGAGCGACCGTGCTAGAACCACGGAACTCGGGAATGCCTAACACCTTCTCCCGGGTTAACAGAATTCCTTATCCGGATTTCTGGTACGCAGACTGTAATATGGAGTCATTCTTTTCCTCGATTCGGGATTAAAATTGGTGACTTGGGACACCCTAAATCTCCCAAGTGGCGACTCTGAAATAAATAAACCAATCCCGTCTCGATTGTCCTTTAATTGGAAAAACTCCCTTGCACCCTCGCGGGTGCGGAAAAAGGAGGTGTGACAAACCCCACGCTCATCATCCAGCGCGTATCTTGCCTCAATATAGCACTACGATGTGCAATCCGTTGTTTCAAACCCTCAGGACATCATTTACAACCACTACTCACCTCGAACTGGCTAATTCTCTAGCTCGCGATGTCTTTGCCCCTCGAATTGGCCTCCACGCTCGTCGAATCTATCCAAAATCAGAACGAATACATCACAATATGCTAAGGGAACAAAGCCCAAGTGAAAACATTCGAAAAATATAAAAAATCTCGAAATTAGCAAAGATCGAGCACCGGGTCCACGACTCAGAATCGGGTAAAATTTACATTTTCAGAATCCTCATACTCTCACTAGTCTAACCATACCAAATTATCCAATTCCGATACCATTTGGTCCTTCAAATCTTCATTTTACATTTTTGAAAGGTTCCACAATTTTCTTCCCAAATTTCATCTCAAATCACGAATTAAATGATGAATTCAGTGATAGATTCATGTATTCTAGCCAAATCTGAGTTAAAATCACTTACCCCGATGAATTTCTTGAAAAACCTTCGAAAAATCGCAAAAATCTGAGCTCTCTAGGTCAAAATATCAAATAAAACCCAAAACCTCGTATTTATAGAGTACCCCTCGGATTCCGACATCGCTGACCGCACAAAAATGACCGCGGTCTGCGCAAAACCAGCAGGGTACGCGCAAAAACGACCGCAGCCGCGCAGGTCTTGCTCTGCAGGGATAGACTTTAGTATTTTGGCCATAACTTTCTCTACAGATGTCCAAATTGCTATATCTTTACCTTTCTAAAAACTAGACACAAAGATTTACAACTTTTATTTTTGAATCACCTCAAAATTCCTTGTGGATCAAAAGATATAAGATTCCAAAGTAGGACCAGCAACCTGCAGTCTTCACGACCGCGGCCGCGGCCACTTTGACGCGGCCAGCACTAGGCCAGCGCGCCCAGCGCGAAAAGGAGCGCGGTCCGCGCCAAAACCGCTGCTCCCTCCATTTTTCTAGGTTTTGGGGTGTCCGTACTCGCTCAAAACTCACCCGAAACACACCCGAGGCCCCCGGGACCTCAACCAAAAGTACCAACGCATCCTAAACATTATTCAACCTCGTTCCAATCATCAAAACACCTCGACTAACACCAAAATCATCAAATCACATCAAATTCAAGCCTATGAATCTCAAGAACTTCCAAATTCCATTTTTGATCAAAAACCCAACCAAACCACGTCCGAATGACCTCAAAGTTTGCAGAAAAGTCCAAAATGACATAACGAAGCTACAGAAACTCTCGGAATTCCATTCTGACCCTCGGATCAAAATCTCACCTATCAACCGGAATTCGCCAAAATACTAACTTCGCCAATTCAAGCCTAATTCTACAATGTACCTCCAAAACCACTTCCGATCACTCTCGTAAGTCACAAATCACCTCCTGAAGCTAACCGAACCATCGGAACTCACATCCGAACCCTCTAACACATAAGTCAACATCCGATTGACTTTTCCAACTTAAGCCTTCTTAAAAGAGACTAAGTGTCTCATTTCTTACCAAATCCTCTCCTAACTCGAACTAATCATCTTGATCCCATAAAACACGGATAACAAAGCATAAAGAAGCTGAAATAGGGGAAATGGAGGGGTAACTCATGAGACGACTGGCCGGGTCGTCACACACTTTATTTGGCATCCTCAAAGATTGGTCAGAAGGTCTTTCTTTGGACCGTAATGCAGGTTTTTGGACAGGGTTAGAAAGAAAGGGTGGTATGAAGGCTCAAAATAATTTAAGATGAAAAGGGTTCAAAATTACAACTTTTGGAATCAGGCCTTTTGGCAAAATTAAAACTTCTGCCCCAGTTTCTTGAAGTTTGGGGAATTTTTTTGGATTTTTGCTTTGATGGGATTTCTAAGAAAAATTGCCCCACTCTTGACTTCGGGGATTATGAAATATTTTATTTGGTGTGACTGAACCGTAAGGCTGCCTACGTATCTTGTGGTGACAAGAATCAGGTCGAACGTAGTTCAAAAGACAAAGTTGTTTTTTTTCTTCTTTTCCTTTTCTCTCCTTTTTTTCTTTTTCTTTTTCTTTTTTCTTTTCTCCTTTTTTTCCTTTTTTTTTCTTTTTCCCTTTTCCCTTTTTTTTCTTCTTATTCTCTTTTTCTTTTCCTTTTCTAGTTCCTAACTCTATTTCTGATTCCAAAAGAGGGGTTTGAAATAAAAAATTAGGGCTCAAAATGGGTAGCAAATGATAAAAGTATTTTGGTAGCAGAATAAAATGTCTTCGTCATACCAAATTTAAAAATGTCAAGTACAAACATGCAATTGAAGATAAGCAAACAAATCACACACAGTATCTATTGATGACACCAACACAAACACAAAGTGACAATGGGCAATACTTTTGTCCCAATGAATGACTCTTACCAGTTCGAAGCAGATTGACTCAATCTTAACTTGATGTGGAAGAATGCATTTCAGCACTGTCTAATCTACCTCAAACTGCTTAAGAGACATTCTCTTGTTGTATGCTCTCATCAACCTCTTGATTTTCTAGACCAACTACCTCAGTTTCACTCAATTTAAGCTTCAGGTCATCTCAGAATGCGTGAATTACTACTTGTTTCCTCAAATGCCTCTTTTATCGTGTTCAAAACTGTGTCATTGCTTCATGATTAAACTAACTTTCAAGACCAAACTAAGAATTATGTGTGCATGTCATGTCACTAAAGTCGGCATGAAAAGAACTATAAAAGGAAAACTGACCTAAACAAAAACCGACAGAAAACAGGAGATTGCATTAGACAGATGGTGAACAGGGTTTGAAAAAAAACAAGCAAAATAGACATAGATTACTATCCTGGAACAATCCTAGATAACACTAGATGAGTTACTACAATAAAACGAACTAGGCAAAAGAAGAAGAGTTTGAACCACAAGACAATGTCTGGATTACAACCCTAAAATAACCCGGATAAACAAAAATGACAACAAAATAAACCACCAAAACTCCTCCCTGGCTAGCCAAGAAAAGAGTGTCTTTCCAATTACCAAGCTCAATATCTTAGGCAATGGGTTGCACATAAAAAATACTAGGACCTTCACCAATCTCAATATCATTAACTTCAGTCAGCAAGTTTCCAAGAGGATTCCCATACTTCTTGTCACCACGCATCTTCCCCACAAAGTGTGCATCATCACGTACAGGTAAAGGATTATGTGCAATGTTCTAGGTGTCATTGTCTTGGACCACAATTATCCCTTCTTGAATCATTCTTTCTATCTCCCTTTTCAAAGCATGACAATCTTCAATGTTATGCCCTTGGACATTAGGTGGTACATGCACCGTACAGTAGGATCAAAACCTTTTGCATATGGGTCCGGAGTATAGTCGATGAGCGGCTCAATCACGCCAGACTGTTTTAACTTTTCAAACAAGCCTGTGTATGATTTTCCGATTGGAGTGAAAGACTTTTCTCTTTGCTGCTGCCTTCTCATTTTGTACTCCAGTCTTGGTTGGAACCTCTTTCGGGTAGGGGGTTGATATGCTTGTAGAGGCGGGTAAGACATTTGTGGAGGCGGTGCAAGCCGTTGCGAGTTTTGTGAGTGTGGAGCATATGCCGGTGCATTGTGTATAAAGTACTGGGGAGGTGAGGTATGACTTAGGGGATTTTGTGGAGGGAAGTAGCATTGGTGAGGATTATCTGGAGTATGAGGATATTCATGGGGTCGGTATTGAGGCTGAAAGCATTTAGCAGGAATGCTCATTGGATTCTGTCGTTGGCGGGGCTCAGCAACATCTTTTCTACCAATCGGAGCACTGACCCGAGCAACTTGTTCGTTCCATCTGAACCAAAACTCCTTAAAATTTTCCTTGGGTCTCTTTCCTTGGGCATCGTGGACTTTGAACACAGTCTCGTTAGAGGATCGAGGAAGAGTAGACGGTGAAGGAGCTACAAAAATAGGAGCAGATGTTGGAGCAGGGTATGAGGTTGTTTTGGCTGGTGGAGCATGGAACATTTTGGAGGAAGTGCTAAGGTAATTGTGGTAAGGGGTAAAGCCCGATGCATGTTGAGGGGAAAGATCAACAGTAGTGGGAACCTGGGCTTGTGATAGTGGTGGGATAGTTGCAGGGATTTCAATGTAGTTAGTGGGGAATGAAGGTGGAGGATGCCCTTTAATCCAAGACTAATACATTTCTGCCATCTGCTATTTCAACCTTTGGACCTCCTCTTTCAATTCAGATTCCGACCCCACAATCTCCCTCGAGGGGTCGACAACCCCGGTATCCAAGTCTTTGCTAGCCATGGCTTCCTTGCTTTTTGACCTTGTGTTGTATGGGTGAATCACCAAAGTGCCACAAACTAACCACCCTTTGTTATGATAACAAAGAAAGTAACAAAGATGAGCAAAAAAAAGCCAACATGTTAGCGTTAGAGCATTTATCAGATAGAAGTATCACATTGCGTGTAATGCCCCTAGTCACAGTTAACGATTCTAGAATGGCTTCGAGAGTACGAAGGTCATATGGTATCATCCCAATTTCACTCTTCTTGGTCCTTGCTTCTCTTTCCTTTCTAGCACTACTGGGCCTGCTCATTTTCCTTCCCTTTTTTCTTTTTAATTGCCACTCTTTTCTTTCCTCTCGTTTCTCATATGCACAATTTCATCTCTTTTTTTCTTTTTTTTTCTTTTTTTTCTTTTAAAAAAAATAATTCGATCGAACCCTATGTAGGTTGCCTACGTATTATGTCCCTCATGAATCAGATCAAGCGTAGTTCTGAAAAAGGTAATGGACAAATAAACTAAAAATAAAAATCTTTTGAACTTTTCATTTATAATTTTTTTGGTTTTTCAAATACAAAACAGGAAGTAATATAACAAAAGACTCGAAAATCTTAACTAGACTGACAGACTCGATACTACTGTACAAGACTAATAATTTAAAGATAACATAAAATAGACTAAAAAATAAAAAGTTTCTTCAGCCAGCTCGTGCATGCAATGGTCTTGACTAGAATGGTCTTGGGGCGTCTGTCATGCTCAAGCTATTGCAAATGAATCCATGCCTAAATAAGACTAAATAAAGTTCATGGACTCAAACTCCAACCAATCATGGCCTAAAAATTAATTTGCAGAAATGACCCATTTTGCAAAAATAGCCGATATGGCAAAAAATGGCTAGAGATACAAACTCAACAAAGGTGACCTCTAAGACATGAAAATATACTTCACTAAGGCTTATATGAAATCAAACTCCTAATAATCATGGCCCAAAATTAATTTGCAAGAATGACCCATTTTGCAAAAACGACCGACATGGCTAGAAGTGGCTAAAGATACAAACACAATAAGGACGGACCTTAAAGTAATATGACACCTAGTTGTGGACTTAAGATCCTAAGACATGGGTTATTGAACCACTTTTGCGAAAATGATCCCATTTTACAAGAATGGCTGATGTGACAAAAAGTGGCTAGACATGCAAGATTTGGCTAAGACCCCGCAAAGCCAAGAACCTAAAACTTACTAGGAAGACCTGACTCTACGTGGGTTGCCTACGTATCCCATCCCGAAAGACGAGAATCAGGTTCGCGTAGTTCGGGAAGATCGGACATGGAGGAAAGCTTAAAAAATGCAACTAATTTGGGAAACCCATTTTTTGTCCTTTTGAGAAATGGTGGAAAATGTAAAATCTTTTTGGATTTTCATTTTCTCCCTTTTTTTTGAATTTTTTGGAAAATGATAAAAGATGTAAAATCTTTTTGGATTTTCTTTTTCTCCTTTTTTTTGAATTTTGTTTTTTTTTGAAAAATAATGGAAAAGTGTAAATTTTTTTTTGGATTTTCTATTTCATTTTTTGGAAAATAATGGGGAAAGTGTAAAATCATTTTGGATTTTCTATTTTCAATTTTTTTTTTGTCTTTTTGGAAAATAATGGAAAAGTATAAAATCTTTTTGGATTTTCTTTTTCGTTTTTAGAAAATAATGGGAAAGTGTAAAATCATCTACTTCATTTTATATTTCACCCTCAAATAACCTTGGTCCGCCAAATGACCCTTTTACCACTAAAGAGATGCAACATGTAGCACATAGGGATGATTAAATGTCTTTTTGGGCCATAAGCCCATTTTGACATAATTTAGGTAGGCCTCCTACAGCGGGACACGGTGCCTGGGACCGAACCCTGTTAGGTTTGAATGATATGATGCACATAAGTATGACCTAAAGGCTGACCTACGGTTGGGGTTCACTAGACAAGGCAATTCGGGGCGGCACATGGTCGATGACGGCTGCTCTAACTATCCGCCCACTCCACGCTCCCACGCCACCCCCCTAAAGACACAGGTGACTCACAAAAAGGCCGTGTACGCTCAAACGTACTTCTGAAGACTTGTTGCAGAAAGAAGACTCGGGGTTGTGCAAATGATGACAGTTCTAAAGCAGTAAACATATAAAGCAAAAACTGTAAACACATAAGCAACTAGCAAATAATAGCAAAAATATAAAAACAAAATAAAAATCAAGTAAAGCTAATGAAAAAGCACAGAAACCTCAACCAAATATTCTAAAAGCCAACAAGATCATAGTACTAGCTCGAACCTACTTGTCCCCTGCGGAGTCGC